>NW_006800091.1:163700-186804 GCF_000485575.1 Poecilia formosa | reverse complement strand
GGTGGTGGTTTCTTATATGAGCAAATGTCCAGGGCGTTATGTTTTTAGGGATGGCACGAGACCATCACACATTTTAGCACATAAATGGAATATTTAATATTGGTAAAATGTATTAAGTATTTAATATCTAGGTGTTTTATGGTAATATGGATCTTTCAGATTATTTTGAGAAGCAATTTCGATCATATTTTACATTTTATTGTGTCATGTAGCGCGGGCCGCTGGTCTTGGTCTTGATTCGGTCTCGACTCCCCTCGGTCTTGGTCTTGACTTGGTCTCGGACCCCAAAAGTCTTGGTCTTGTCTCGGTCTCGATACACTCTGGTCTTGGTCTCGGGTTGGGTGGTCTTGAACACAACACTGCCAGTCAGAAAGACGCATTTAGTTCAGTGTCCATGAGATGATATTCAGAAAGGATTCTTTTACTGATTGATTTTAGTTTCCTCTGCGATGAACTCTTTGCGTAAAGTCTATCACGTGCTCGCATGAGGGTGTTAATTATAACCTGTCAAATGACCGACGGGCTTTAAATTTTCATGTAGTTAAAAAAAAATAACCGGTCAAATATGGAAAATATTCCGCTAACGCAACCTCTGGGTCACATGTAACGAAGCACAGCACATGGCGCTACACCCCCCCGCCACCAGGAGGCGGCACCCTGCTACAGAGCCAAGAAGGGCCGGTGGTCACTCCGAAATAGACCCGAGCCGAGCTGAACCGGGTTGTTTCTATTGCCGGTGGAAAAGGGGCAATTGAAAGTCTTCAAGCAAATCAGAACAGCGGAGAGAACTTAACAGAATTGTCACGTGTTCCCTCGTGACGTAATTATTATAAGACTTAAAAGTATTTTTAGGCATTTATAACGTGCTGCACAGTTGGCGCAGTTGCTAGAGCTGTTGCCTTGCAGCAAGAAGGTTGTGGGTTCAATTCCCAGCCCAGACGCTTCTGCATGGAGCTTGCATGTTCTCCCTGTGCATGCGTGGGTTTCCACCCACAGTCCAAAAACATGACTGTCAGGTTAATTGGGGTCCCTCTAAATTCTCCTTAGGTGTGAATGTGTGTGCATGGTTGTCTGTCTCTATGTTCCCCCTGGGATGTGCTGGCGATCCGTCCAGGGGCGTTAACCCGCTCGCCCCCGATGTTCAACTGGCAAACAATTCGGAGTAATGTTTCGTCCGAAACGTTACCCTCTGTGAGGGCACCTGAGGATACTCACAGGGGGCTGAGGGTTAAAGTGAATGATGAATTTTACCTCACATTCAAAAAATAACATTTTTGTGTAAAAACAATTGTGTAAAAATATTTACAATTGTTCCATTTCTGAAACATGAGTTAGAAAAACAAAATATGACTGTGGAATCAAAAATAAAATATAAGTAAGAGTGAAGTAATAATAATATGAATTGGATATATTAAATGACTAATTATCGAAGCCATTCAACTCTGTATTTATTTTATATTGATGTGCCGCAGCAATCTGATTGATAATTCTTTGCATTTTCACAAGTGAACTCCTAAATCGTAACTGTTACTCAATTAAGTCTACTTTTAAATGCTGATAAAACTTTTTTTTGAAAATCTACAAAACCTTTTTCACTCTTAACCAACAGACCACTTTGATCGGGAATGGAGCTCTCCTGACCTTTGGGCCTCAGGTCCCTTTAATCCAAGTTGCTGCACAATTTGTAACAAATAAATAAATTTACAAACCTAGAGGGAAGAATATTTGATACCCAGTGGTGTTTCTGTCAAAATTTGATAGAAATCCTTATAACTGAACTAGGTTCAAGGTCATGGGAGGTCAAGGGTGAGCATGTTGAAAAAAGTGAATTCTGAAGTCAACATTATTCAGCAGCAGTGGTGGGCACCATTAACCCTTAATTAAAACACATGGTTGAATTTAGTGCTGATGCTGAAGCGCTAAATTCAACCATGTCTCAATGGCATGTATTAAAATATTACTCTCAAGAATGTCAGATTTGTGATTACACTCCAATCTGTACAGTTTGCAGTTCAGGAAATGATTCTTTGGAGCAGAACACAAGAACAAACTACAGAACTGAACACGAATGAATTAGGTGATATGGCAACAAACAATAATGAACATGGAGAAATAAATGAATCTGACAAGACCTACTGTAGATAAATAAACCACATGGAAATGATCAGTTCACCAATCAAGTTATGAAACCAATAATGAACATTTTATTTTGTCAAACGCCATCGCTAAGATCATCGACCCGTGTTGGTCCAGTGAATTTGGGTTGAAAGCAACTCTAAACAGGTGGGATTATAGCTTTGATTTAAAGGAACTCAGGGTTTCAGCTGTTCTGCAGTTTTCTGGAAGTTTATTCCAGTTGAATGAAGTTGAATGTTGCTGTTTTGAAATGATCAAAACACAAAAGAAAACCAAACTAAAGATCGAGTCCTGTTGAATAGTGGCAGAAGGGAATCTGGTACACTCTTTTGGAGTTAACCAATTTTAAAGATGGAAAAACTACTAAGCACAGTAACTTTAGGGTAAGCTTCCTGTCTGATAATGACATTTGTGGACTTTGTTAAAAAATTGAACTGAATAAGACCTTCTTTCTGCCATCAGTTGGCAGAGAATAAAGAAACTTGGATCTTGCTGTTCACATTGGCCAGATTGTTTTTGTGTGAGCAACTGTGATGTTTGGCAGTGACATCTGAGCGACCCCAGAGAGAGAGACGAGACACAACAGCTTCCGGCCACTCTTGGCCTCCCCACCTCTTTAACAGCCCTGAAGACGACTCCACAGCCAAGTGGCAGCTCTTCAGAAACCAAGATGGTGGCCTGCTCCTGCTGCTCCGGTCTAAATATAATGTCAGAGCTGCATTCAGGACAAAAACATGCTCCATTAGTCTCCCAGTCATTCCATTGCCTCTATCTTCACTGAAACTCAACTTCAAAGTTTTCGATTCTTTGCACCCAAAGCACCTGGTTTCACCGTTAAAGGGGTCGTGTTGTACAACTGCATCAAAAACAGGCAACTTTGCTAACCAGATCCGGACACCCACTGGAAGTTTCTGCTGATTGATGTGTGTTTTCTGCCTTTTGATCAGCGATTATCTTGAATGAATAATTTAAAGTACTAAAAAGTTAATAAAAATCTCTCCGATTTGGACTTCTGAGACGAAAGAGAACATTTGATGGACACGGAAGGACGCCCGTTGGTGGAGCGGACGTGGGAAATAAACATGAAAAAGGATGACAGGGAACCGGACAGAGGACGGGCGGAGGGAGAGCCGAGCCGGGAAGAGGAACGCTGTAAGAGGAGGAGGAGAGGTGTGGCGGAACGGGCCGAGGGGAACCCGCCCCACTAATTGGTACTTAACACCCGTGCCGAGCAGAACTGTTGCTATCATAAGAAATTGATGAATTAACTGAGTGAGGGATGGGCAGAGAGAGAGCAGGAGACTGTGGGACGGCTGAACGAGAGAGAGGGGGTTCTGAATCTTTTAACAGGATAACTTACTTGGGCAAAACAGCTGTTTATGCATTATTTGTGCAGCAAGCCATTTACCGCCGTTTAGGATAAAAAAAATCCTTGGTTCCCGGGCTGCAGGAGTTGCCCGCAGGGACACAGAGGGGTTTGGGAAGGACCCGGCGGCCCATCAGTCACTGATAAGAAAGGATGAAAAATTAATTTGCTAGTAGTTTCGTTTTAAAGACTCAGATATTGGCCTGTCAGTCTGTGAGGTTTCGTTTAAGTGACAAACTGGCGTGCAGGGATTCATGCAAAAGGAATGAATGCAGGAAAAGTTTATGTAGCCATCCACTTTTTTTGTCCAAGTGGATCAGATATGCTTCAAATTGTTATCTCTTAATAAACTAGACTTCATGCCCCAAAGACAAACTGTCGTAGACTGCAGAAAGGTCGGCGGCAGCCTAAGAACTGATGAAAAAAGGTTTCTTTTGAGTGATTTGTTAGCATCTGTAGAGTTAAAGTAAATCAAATAGTTTTTATTTTGTAAAAATACTTTTATTGTGAATATAACAAAATAAGCCTGAGGTTCCTGGATCATTTTCTTTAAAGATTCCAGAATTTTTCAGATTCAGTTCTTGTGGTTTAAACACGGAACGTGCAAAAAAAAAAAAAAAAACTGCAAGGAAGTTAAGGAACAAAAGAAAGGGATGAGGGGAGGACAGATAGAAGGAAATGAACTAGGTAAACCAGGTGAAAGTAAGGACACAAAAAGGAAAGGAGGAGGTACGACACAGGGAAGGACACAGGAAAGTAAAGAAAGGAAGTACGCAAGGAAGAAAGGAAGGAAGAGGGGAGAACAAGGATGCAAACAGGGAAGCAATGAAAGAAAGGACAGGAAGTAGGACACAAGAAAGGAGGGGGAGACACAAGGTAGGATTCAAGAAGGCAAATAAAAAAAGGACATAAGGAAGAATATAAGGAAACATAATAGGAATGATGCAAAAAGGACTGAAGGTATGACAAGGAAAATAGAAGCTACACAAGGAAACAAGAAAAGAAAGGATTGACAAAAAATGACAGGACGAAGAACAAAAGGAATAAATAAGAGAATGACAGCAGGAAGGAGGATGGAGGTAAGGAAGAAAATAGAGGAAACAAAGGAAGAACAAAAAGAGGAAAGGATGGAGGTAGGACACTTGGACAGGTTCTCCTTGGAAAAAAGTTTTCAGAATCTGTGGGATAAAAGTTGAATGAAAAAAAAAGTTCTGTATGCAAGTCAAGCATAAAGACATACCAACCAATCACTGACACATGCTCTTATTCCTGAAACAGGCTTTTGGCTGCAGGATGAAATCTGGAAAAATCCCAAGAAAGCAAAACAAGAACATACAAACTCCACTCAGGAACATCCGGGCTCCTCAGGTTTTGCCCAAATCTCCACTGACATTCCCTTCATTGTTTCTGCTTCACCCAACTCTTCACTTCACACACAACCTGCAGGGTAAAGTGTGGTTCAAGTATGAAAACTCAGCTTCAAAGTGAAGTTATCAGCAGAAAAAATCCTGACTTGTTGAACAAAGCCTTCTACCTTTGAGCCTCCTTATCGCCAAGGGTGGTTGATTTTCTGTCTCTGCTTTTGTTAGGAATTACTTGTGAGGAAAATTGTTGAAGCAAAATTAAATGCAAATGTCTTCTTTTTATTTTACTGGTGTAAGAATGTTTTTTTTTCCCTCTAGTCTTACATGAAAAACTAGTGCAAATGAATGAAATAAAATTAAAAATATATATATATATATATATATACACATATATAGTTCTTTACTCAGGAATATATTTAGTTTAATGTTAAAATCTAAGAAAAGGCTGGATTTATTAAATCCTGGATACGTTTCTCTGTGATGTGTGGAGAGCACCGGTGCAGCAGAGGTGTGTCATGCCTTGAATTGAGGGACGGGTAATGACCTCCCTAAACTCTGTCCAGAGGGACGATTTAAACCCGCCACTGTTTCACTTTGATGTCTTCAAAGAAAGCCTTGAAGTCGACGCTAGAGAATCACACGACATGCAGTAAAACATGCGCCGTCACACATCTTCAAATGCCTTTGCCTGTCACTCAAAAGTCCCAGACACAAACTGCAGCTCCGAGTGAAAACAGGAAGAGAGGGAAGTTAATGTGAGCCAACCGGCAAACAAAGATGAAATCTCCAATAAAAGGAAGGGGTTTGAATAATATGTGGATGTTAGATACCATTGATTTTGAAATATAGGTGAAATAAGTTGTTGCAAGTTGCAGATTTGGGAAGCAAGCAGCAGCTTGCCTTGTGATCATTTGAGGAAAATGGACAAAATCCTAACTCCATGCACATATTTCTCTCAAAAATCTGTAATTTTGTAAAACTGTTGGGAAAATCTAGAAATCTACATTTGAAAACATGCTATAGTTTAAAGGAAAACTTTGCTGAATTCTCAGCAGTGGATATTTGCCTCTGTAAAGGGGTCAGTGTTCAGGTGGAGGGTCGTTCTGCCACAGCCTGCCTCCTCTCCTGTCATCCCGTTTGCCTCGGGGTGACAGACACTTCAGCTCTGACGCTGATCAGTCCTGATGTTGGGAGCTTTGTCCCTGTTTGTTCACCTAAAGCACCGTCATGACACAGCACCACCTGGACGTGTAGCTGTCCCTCACTCTGACACAGTCATACCTGAATACCTTAATCCGTTTGATCCCATTTTGAGATTTTGACTCTGTAGTTTGTAGCAATGATAAGTTACAATAAAATGTATTATTAGTAATGTTTCATATTTCTATCAACAATCTATCAGGTCAAATTATTTCCCTCCCATTTAGCTTTAGCAATCTTTGTGTCATATCAAAATGTCATATTTGTTAAGGTGTAACTTTTTTTTTTTTTCAAAACTGGTCCAAACTGCAACAAGCAATCAGATCTGCAGTCAGATGACTATACAAGTCATCGGGGCAGACTTGTATAGGTCTAAAGTAAGAAAAAAAAAGAAAGTCACAAACATCTCAGCAGACCCCACACATCCTGGACTCCTGAACTGAAGTCAACTCCTTGTTTGTGCACACAGCCTTGGCCAATAGAGCTGATTCTGTCAGGATTGGTTCTGGTTTGGTTTCTTCGTTTCTTTTTTGTTTGGAACCTTGCCGTTTCCCCTGAATTATCTGACCTCTGATTATATTCTCTCATTAACAGTGGCTGATCTCTTAATGAGAGACCCATTCTCACTCCTGCTCTGTGTTTTATTCCTTTCCCTTTTCTCCTGTTCAATAAACCTCATTGTTGGTTTGAAATGCGCGTCTCCTGATTGTATGAGGGGCCGTTTAGGACAAAATTTACGTTTTGTCTCTCACACACTACCAAAAACTCTCACATACTCCAAAAAATAGCCACGCACACTTGATTCATCTGTCACTATTGTTCGACTGACTGACTTGACATCTAAATAAAATGGATTGGATCGGACATGCTGACCACTTTCCTGACTCTGGTAGTTTCTCCAGCCTCCAATGATGTCATATCTTCAGTTATTGCTGCTTTTAACTTTGTTTTCTCATCTTTACTTCCGTTATATATGCTTGGCACTTTCTTAAAGGCTAGCCTACTGTTGCCGAGAACTTCATGTTATGTTTCCATAGAAGATACAATTGTCCCTGGTTTTCTCCCACAAAGAAATTTGGCAGATTGCTGCGAGTAACTTTGTACTGTTATTTATATTCGATAAATTTCACAACCCCATCTGATCTGTTCTGTTTAGTGGTGTTTCTCTCCTCCATGAAGCCTCTAAATAAGCTGCTGATGCCATTAACTCTTTGCTTTTCTTTAACATAGAAAATACTCCTAGACCAGTTTATCTGCTCTAACTACAGTGATTATAAGAAAACTCATTTCCACTTTCATCATATGCATGCTCAATATAAAGGATTGGTGGGCATTTTCACCTGGACATACACCACCAGTCTTTTTGCTCGTAATGAGAGTCAGGTTTTAATGGAGGAGTGGACTTTTCCTGGAATATCACCATTCAGACTGGATGTGCTGGATGACTTGTGATTAGCCAGCAATTTATTCTGGTGGGCACGATTGAGAGGAAGGGGCCCTGAAATGGTAATGTGTTTAAATGTCAGAGGAAAGGTAAGGTTCTCATCAACCTTTGGTCACCCGTCCGCTTTGAATATTCTTATTGCCATCATGTATTAGTAATGAGAGTTGAAAAGTAAGTAAAATTTAACCTTCGCTGTACCTGAGGAAACTATGAATATTAACGAAGCCTATTATGTGTACCTGATCTGAAAGAATTTTAACCCTGCTCCTGGATCGCTCACTTGCTGAAAATTAAATTTCTTTATTTCTGTCCCCATCACTTTTCCTCTCCTTTTGCATTCCCTATTTTAACATTCTTTCCCTGTCCTGCAATCTTCTCTGTTAGCTTTTTTGGTTTCCATTGTTGTTCTTTTTAATAAATTCATCTCCACATGTGTCATTTCTATTATTTTATTTCTCAGATTGACTTCCATCTTTTGTTTTTTAAGCTTAATTCAAACTTAATTTAAGTTGATCCACAGCAAACATCATCTCAAGGCACTTTACAACACTAACCAGGCCCATTTTATGAAATCCACATCAGTCTGAATTAAATTCAAAACATCCAGTTCACCCAAGACAATCATATAGTTACAGTCAGTTATGGTTGGTCAGTAAATTAGCGCCAATAACTGGGAAATGTTCCGCAAACAGAGTCAATAACTTTGCAGTAATCCATTTGTCTGAAGAGATTTCATAAGTAACAGTTGGTGGAACAGTTGGGAGAAGATGCTCTTACTATGACATTTCTGTGGAACTCGTTTGTGTAACTTACTTATTCCTGGTGCAAAATCATTCAACTGCAACGAGGATCTGAACCCCAAATCACATATCTGTCAGTTAACAAGTTCTGCACCTACTTTTACTGACCCCACACAGCCTCGTCCATGTGCTGGAAACATTTCGTTTGCTAACATGTTTCTGCCTGATTGAGGCCGAAGTAACAGCTGGACCAGATGACACCCTTCTTCTTCCTTTCTCTTCTCCTCATTCTTTGGCTCTCTTCTCTTCTCTTTCTGTCAGTCTTTTCTCTCCGTCTTCTCATTTCTCACGGGAGGGGAGAAAGCTGTTTGCCATGCAGAAATGCTGTTTGCATAGATCAGGCCAAAGTGGGACGTGTGTGTATGCATGTGTGTATGTGTGTGTGTGGCTTTTATTCCCTAGATTGAGGCTTGATCAAGGCATCATCAACACACACACACAAACACACACATGATCGCACCGCTGAGAGTCTGGTGCTTTGACACATCTTTCTGCAAAGAACAACAAAGATTATTACTGTTTCATTGCAATAATTAGGCTCTAAAAGTGAGGCGGCATGTTGTCTGTCTTTAAATTAAACAGAATGATGTGAAAAGACGTCATGAAGCGTCTATGGGTATGCTTAATAAAAGATTTTTCAAAAGGAAACACTGCAAAACCACACAAGTGTATTTGGTCTACTTTCCAATGCAAACATCTTAGTACACTTGAAATAAGGCAAAACTTAAAAGTATCATTTCAGCAAGACATAAGGACGTGTTTCAAGCAAATAATTACTTAATATGAATTTTAAAAAGTACCAGTGCTAATGGCAGAGTGTTTAAATTATAACAGGACATGTTTCCTGTGTTAAAAATAAAATAATCTGCCAGTGGAACTAGTACTTTTTCATGAATATTATAGATTTATTGACCTAGAACAAGGTCCTATCTCTTTCTAAAATGTTACCTGTGAGTTAGTTTTGTCTTATTTCCAGTGTACGATATTTTCACTGCACCATACAATTAGTGAATACATTTAGAGGCCCTTCTTGTTTAGTAAATTTGGTAACTGTCTTTAATCAATCTGTCAGTCACTTCCAGATGAAACTGATCAAAACCTTTTCATCACAGTGAGCCGGACCAAAGAGTTTTCCAAAGAAAGAGACAGAGGCTGGAATGGAGAACGACGCCGTCAGCTGGAAGATGCTGAGAAGCTGCTGTGATTATTTGGAAAAGAAAGAAATAGCTAACTTCTTTTTGGTCAATCATACGTCATGGAGTGACGATGGTCATATCAGAGGTGAAGGATCAGCCCTTGGTTACATATGAGGAGCTTGTTGCTAATCGGAAGAGAACTACTAGTCACCAAGACTACCAATTACATTGGTACTCCTGGTTACTTACTGAAAAATAATGTTACAAGTTTGTGTTTTTTTTTTTAAAATACCACAAATTTTCTTGATATGTTTGTCTGCGTTTGTCGCAGGTATCTAACTGTAAGATATTTGCAACTTCCTCTGCTGTACCGCTCGCTCTGTTTGATAGGAAGATTAGATCAAATGTGTCTAAAAAGTTTTAATAAAAAATCATCTTGCCATCATTAAACCATAGAAAACTTGAGTCTGTCAGTCTCATCATTCTGCTCATCACTGAAACCATCCTCACCCTCTCCTCCTCTTCTGCTTCCTCCTCCTTTCTTCACCTCTTCCTCCTCGAGCCCTTCACACCAAATTCAGTCAGATTCCCGCTCTGAGCTGGGAGCTATCGATTTGCAGGAGTGATAGAGGTGGGAGGTGTGCTCACAATGCAGCGGGGGTCCGGCTGCTCAGGCTGAATCTTTCACAGGGCCCGATCGATACCAGCTCCTTTTCTCCCCCTTCAAAGGTTTTCATTCATACAGACAAACACAGAAGAAGGAGGAGGAAGTAGAAGAGGCACGAGGAACGAGTGACGAAGAGGGCTGCTTTTCTTTTCTGTCCTTACTCCTCGTTTCTCGACGGAATCGTTGGCTGACCTCAGGTCAGACCCAGAGGGGAAATGAGGAGGAAAAGCAAAGGGGAAAAGTGAGCTATTTTTAAGGGAGGAAATGAAAATGTTAGGTAGAGGGTAGAGCTGGAAGTGAAATGGAAACCAGTTTATAAATGACCAGTAAAACGGTGACAGATTGGGACGACCAGAGGAGATGAAGCGTTAGAGACTTTTTCACGTAACGAAGAGGAATCCCGAGGACGCTGAGGATCTGAAGCAGGGAGTGTGAGAAAGTTTTCCCTCAGCGAGGGTTAAACTTCTATAGGTTTTTCTCAGTAAATTCTGCCTCAAGGTTATTACATCAGCTTTCTTCTTCCTTTATCGTTCTATCACCTTTCAATGCTTTCCCACCTTCTGCACCCTTCTGCACAAAACTTTTTTTTCTTCCACCTGTTCCCCTGTTGCTCCTTTTTTTCATGAACATTGGATTGCTTCCAAGCTCGGCAGGCACCACCGCTGCCGTATTGGAATGGAGAATCTCCTGAGTTATAAATTTCCCTCTGTAGATAAATATCTATAAACCCAAAACCGAGCTTGACAAGGTTACACCTTCAAGTTTCAGAAGTTTGATTGCTATGTTTGAGGGCAAAGCTGCTCGTATTGATGTGTATCGATTAGAAGATCCTTGAGAATCTGAATATAAATTTCTGTGTTGGTGTATACAATGACATGTACTCCATTTTCATAGAAACTTGAGCTAAATGGGGGATTTCAAAATACACAGATTTGCAAGTCAAGGTAAACAAATGTTTTTCCATCTTAAATTTGAGAAAATATTCTGCAAATCAGGCAGAAAACGATCAAAACAGAGAAAAAGAATGTCATAAACATCACATATTACCTCACTTTATTAACAATTCGATTTTATGTCATATAAATACATTATTAATGTTTTGTCTTGAAACAGATTCTACATTTGTGTAACAAAGTGGTAAAGACTGTATTTATTAACAACATATTTTTAATTTATTTTATCTCCTTACAGTTGTCCATAATGATTTAAACTTCCTGTTGTAACTTATATTCTAGCCCAGGGGTGGGCAACTCCAGGCCTGGAGGGTCTCCTGCAACTTTTAGATGTGTCTCAACTTCAACACACTTGAGTCAAATAATGAGGTCATTAGTAGGACTCTGGAGAACTTGACTGCTCTAAGGAGGTGATTCAGCTGCTGGATTCAAGTGTGTTGGACCAGGGAGACATCTAAGAGTTGCAGGACATCGGCCCTCCAGGACCAGGATTGTCCACCTCTGGTCTAGCCAGAGTATTTTTGTGGTATATTATATTACAGTTTAAAGCTAACACTACCGAGCCAGTAGACACATTTCAATGTTTCTTCTGTTGCTTGGTTTGACCTATTTTCTAATGGTGCAGACTAACTGAGTGCAGGTGTGTTTCCAGTTCTGTAGGTAGGAAACCAGTACTGAGAGGTTACGATGTCAGAAAATAAAACCCGCCATTATACCTGGATGAGTAACTCTTCAAGGCTCAACTGAACGTCTGAATTGGAGGTTTCCAACCACCGAAGGCACAAGGTTGTATCTGAACCAACACACTCAGAGGCAAAGGGCTGGGATTTGTAAGGCTAAATCCTGCCCATTAACAAACAGGAAAAACAAAGCCTTGATTATTCAAACACAGACGCCACTCTGCGGCCTCCTGAGGGAATTCTGATCCCGGGCATCAAAGACTTCCAGCGTGTTCGCTGAGCTGTTCCGCAGAAAACAACCTTTCTTCATTAGCTTCAGCGGGTGTCTTAAACCATGACAGACCCTGAAAAGATGATACAATGCAGAGGAAACCATCTGGTCTCTCAAGCTGTTCTTTAATGGTGTAATTCAGTGGTATGGATACAGGAATGTCAGTTGTAAACTACAACAGGGCTGTCTGTGGGCTTTCCATGAGAGCGTCTCAGCTTGCAGCGTTATCCAGGGCTCAAGGCATCAGAGACAATTACTCATTGGCGATATCTCTTCCTTTCTTCACCAGAGGTTCTCGCTAATTTGATGCTCTGGCGAGGAAGATTGTTGGCTTTAATACAAATCATGTTTCAATCGTTACTTGAAGACCTTAAGCCCCAGCGCCGGCTCTCCGGAGAGCCGTGGTAATGAGGCCTGCTGGGATTTCAATCATTTTTACATCTGTTGAAAAAAGAGAAAAGGAAAATAGCAGAGAAGAGAGAGAAATCAGCCCCCCCTCCCCCCAAACTCCCTCCCAACCTCCCCTTCATCTCCTCCTCTCTCTGTAGAAAAAAAAAATATTTGTTTTAAGGACTAGTGATGAAAAAAAACTAAATGAAAAGCTTCTTTTTTTCAAATTTGACTTTTGTTTTCTCAAATTTTTCTTAGGCCTTGGAATCGCTCGATGCTGGAAACTCCCCACACGTTTCATTCAAGCCCTCTTCTCGCCTCCCCCTGTTGCTGAATGAATAAATCCTTCAGTAATTGGGTTTCAGGCACCTCTTTATCACACAAACCTCTCATTTTGGGCTTTAATGATGTATGGTATTTTTCCCATCTCCATGGAAAAGATTTATCCACACGTTTTCATTTTTGCTCCATTTCAAGCTTCAGAAATTAACTAAACTTTGTCAGTGTTACGGTAAAAACCTGTTTTGCATTTGTAGTGTTTCCATTAGCTAATAAATGTAATTAAAATCATATAAATGAGTTTGTTAATGTGGTAAGTTATTAAAAATCATGCCACGCCATCATTCTCCTACCACTTCCTGTCATCTTCTTCTTCATGGTTTGCGTCACTGGCAACATCTGATGGTTAATCGTGTGACTCTTATGATGTAAAAAGTGTTTTCACTGCAGTTTTACAAAATGAACCAGTTTTTATTTGGCTATAAAAACAACCTCATCCTAGCACCAAAACCTTTGTATTGAAAAATGAACATTTTTTTTAAATTGATGTATTCCCTTAAGAGAATTTATATATAAAATGTCTAATTATGCAACTATATAGCAAATGGTCATGCAGCTACCTATTCCTGGACAAATAAAAATATGTTTTCAAGAACTACTGTCATAAACGGTGGTTTGTGGTGAGGATGTGGACCCAGGAGGTAGGTGAAAATGATGAGTTTAATGAAAATAATCCAAGTATGGCACAACGGAGAACAGCACGGAGGAACAACTGAGGGTACGAGGAAACAGGTAAATGACAAGGAAGAACACAGACAACAGGTGAGACTAAATACACACGGGGTAATCAAGGGAATGAGACACACCTGGGAGACAATCAACGGGGAGGACAGGACAGAGACCCACAGGAAAACGGGACTGAACACAGAAAATCTCAAAAATAAACACACAGAAACACGGATCATGACAACTACAACCTATCACAAAAAGAAAAGAGAAATCCTAACAAAAACTAACTAAATCGTTCATAAGTTTGTACATTTCAGATGAACTAATAAACAATGTCTTGGCTCTTTTCTCAGTTCTGGAGTCTAAGTTGGTCAGGATGTCCCACAGGATGAGTGTCTGAGAAATGTGGAAAGCTAAGCAGCTCAGAAGGGTCTCAGAAGGGTCTCTGCAGCCTTGCAGCTCTGATGTAACGCTTGCAGGGTCAGTCGTAGTCGGATTTATCACGTCTCCAAATATCATCAGTTTCCTTTCGTTTTTACTGGAAAAATGCCGGGAAGGTTTTAAAGAAGCCAAACAGATCATGTCTTTTCTGTGCAACCATTTTATAGTTTATGGATTCTGTTCAGCCTCATTTGGACCTTTACATAGCTGGGCTCTTAAGTTTACATACCCTGAGAGATTTTTCCTATGGAACATGAACAACACGACAAAATGTTTTCTCTAACTCATCGGTGTTCCATTTTTAAATCTAAATGACAGAAACTACCCAAATGTCCCTGATCAACAAAATATAACTTGGTCCTCAACACGGTAAAAACTTTGCTAGTTCCACTGGCTGATTATTTCACTTATAACAAAAACATTTTTTTGCCATATTTTTGTGAAATAATTTGAGAGGAACTAGGACTTTTTCATCAGTATTAAGGGATTATTGACTTAAAACAAACCCTTACATCTAGTTGAAGAGTTACTTGTACGTTAGTTTAGTCTTATTCCAAAAGTACTAAGATATTTGTTTCAAAACTAGATCAAAATACTCAATAAGATTTTGTGTTTTTGCAGTGTGGTTGTGTTATTAAGAACAAAAATCACTTCCTCTCAGCAGCACAGTACAAGAAGTATATAAAATGTACGCTGTGAAAAACATGAGCGATATTTTTCCTTGCATTCTTCAGCTGAATGTAACGTTCTTTCAAATGGAGCCATTTTGGAAGGTTTTCAGTGGAATCTGGCTGCTGGAGCAGCCTTTGAAGCAGCACCAGGGGGCTCAGCTCTGGCTGCAGCCCCTCTCCGGCTGAACTGAAGTTTGCGTTAACACTCCACCTCCACGGCGGATCAGAAGCTTCCTGCGGGGAGACGCCTCACCTCGACTCCGCACCATCAGAGGCGCTTTTCGCCTCCCTGGGAGCGCGTGGCGGCCCTCTCTCCTTCCATCAGGATCTGGCTGCTGCTCTCTGTTCCAATCATTCCTCCTGTGAGTGTTTTTCTTTGAGCTGCTTCTCCTGCATCAACTCTTGACAGTCTGCTGGCTCGGCTGTCACTTTGACTTCTTTCTCCATCTCATTGGTTCTCTAGTTTGGCTGAGAACTGTGTGTACTCCAGCTTCATGTCTCGGTTGTCAGCTTGGTGTGACATCTCAACCCTCTTGAGTTGCATTTTGCTTCCCGTTCCGACTTCCTGTTGTTTTCCCTTCAGCTTGACAGTAGAAGCTCCTTTTCTGTTGCACAAGGAGATAATCTGTTAATTCATACAGGGAGCGCATGGCTTTCATGCTGTTGTGATTTATTAAATAAAGTTTGAGCCAAAATGAAATGGCTGTGTGTGAAAAGTAAGTATGACTGAGTGGCTTACAGGACTATAGTTAAGCAGCAAAAAAAAAATTAAAAACATTTCCAAGCTGCTTTTTAAGTATTAAAGCATAACATTTATGTTAGAATGGTCTTTAGCTGCTGAAATAAACATGAGGTTTGAGGCAGAGATAAGGTGTTTGTTTTCAACTTTACACAGTGGTGTAAAATAAGCAGTTTAAAGTGTCTTTAGAGGACCTGAGGGAAGTTGCCACCTTCACCTACTTCAGATTAAACAAAATTGGCGTCAAACGTTTGTGCAGCAAAATAATTTGTGTCACTAAGACACAAACAAATTAACACAAACACGAAGAAGGTGTTATGTTTATGTTCTGTCAGCCCTAATCCTTGTCAATACTGGGGGTTCACTGTGATGCAAAATTCAACAAGTGACCAGAAACATTCGTGAAAAACAACAAAGAACGAAACAACATGAAAGTCACAATAATAAGAAATTACACTCAAATCTGCACAAAATGCACTTGTTATGAAAAGAAAAACAAGCCAGCAGCGATGCATCTCTGGGTGTTTCACTTTTAGTTTAAGCTGATTCTACAAGCATGACGCCTCTTTTGACACGTTAAAAAGTAACGAAGGGCTGGAGAAGCTCTTGATTTTCCACTTTACTTCTTATTTCAAACATTATAATCTCTACACCGACTCAACAATTGCCCTTTCTTAGATCAGTCATTGGAAGAAATTGACCTCCACTTTTGTCCTGTATCGCTAAAAAATAATGTTCCAAAAAAAGAAAAAAGCTGGAGAATCATTTTGTCTATCACGACTGAAAGTGAATCACCAGATCATCAGAAAACCGGCTCTGAACACAATCAGTAGGTCAGTCAGTCAGTCATTCTGGTCCTGCAGGCGCTCTGCAGCAGTCAGACCCTGCAGGAGTGACAACTAACCTCCCTCAGCGCTACTTATTGATCAGCTCCATGCTGCTGCTGCGGTGCGTTCACGCTTCAGTTAAGTGTGAGTGTGAAAGCTTCTCAATGACATGCCTCACTTTGGGTTCAAGGGTTGTAGTTTGTTTACCTGTATTTGAACACCGTAGTCAGCTCAACAGGTCCAGACAGCAGGGAAGTGTCTGCCGCAGAGCTGAAAGCGATTTATTTTCCTTTAAGGTGCTGAGAGCTGTCTCTGTGTTGTTTTCCTACAGAAGTTTAAAAAGTGCTTCTTCACAGTCAGGAATAACACTTTGACCTCAGTGAAAGTTGGGTTCTAGCTGCACAGTTGTAGAGTAAAACACACATATATTCATAATTCCATGCAATTTAGTATCACTTGTTTAGATAAAACATTGATCCAAACCTACCTTGAGATTTTTCTCAAGGCAGGTTAGGGGTACGTTTTGGTGCACATGTGGAAATAACACAGCAGGAAATACCAGAAGGCCCAACAAATTGTTGTTGAAGTGTATTTTAAATCATATTTTGAATCCTAGAATAAAAAAAGCCTCAATTATGTCAAAAATTATGAAAAGATGTCCAAAAACAGGTGAGATTATCAGCAATGTTCCTGAAAATAAAACAAAACACTGAAGTAACTGAAGACTGACAACAAGCTAACAGGTTGTGATTCTGCTGAATATTTTATATCATTAATCAAAATACATGGATAGAAAAATATTTGTGCTCACTAGGGATTCACAACATCAGTATTGACAGATATTAGTCATTTATTTAACATATCGTTTTGGTCTGATAAATTACACTGGGCCAATTTTTAACAACCAATATTGTTTTTCATCTTCTTGCCGTTTCTTTGTAAAGTGAGAGTGGAGAGGATTAGTTATTTGGTATTTGTTTGGTCATGTGACAGTGACAGTCACGTAGCACAGGATTATGGATAGCTTAAATGAAGCAGTGATGAAGTCAACAGTGTGATGAAATCAAAGTTGTCAAAAGAATGTTGTTAAATATCGGTTATCGGATATTTTGTGTTTTTTAATTTAACCTTTATTTTTACCAAGATAAAATTCCATTCAGATTTAAAACCTCTTTTCAAGCTAATAGCAATTTTAATATTGGATATTGATATTGACCTAAGGGCTGCACGGTGGTGCAGTTGGTAGAGCTGTTGCCTTGCAGCAAGAAGGTTCTGGGTTTGATTCCCAGCCTGGGGTCTTTTTGCATGGAGTTTGCATGTTCTCCCTGTGCATACTGGGTTCTCTCCAGGTACTCTGGCTTCCTCACAGTCCAAAAACATGACTGTCAGGTTAATTCAAATCTAAATTGTCCCTAGGTGTGTGTGTATGGTTGTTTGTCCTGTCTGTCTCTGTGTTGCCCTGTGACAGACTGTCAACCTGTCCAGGGTGTACCCTTCCTCTTGCCTGGAACATTAGCTGGAGATAGGCACCAGCAACCCTTCCAACCCCACTAAGGGACAAGAGTGTTAGAAAATGGATGGATATTGACCTAAATTTTCATATCAGTGCCTCCCTAGTGCTAGCTCCTACTGCAGCAAACCATGGCAACAAGTAATCACTGGAGGATGTTTATGAACAGCTTGGCCTTCTCTTCCTGAGCAAACTGCTAAAGCTGTTTCAGGTTGAAAAGATGGAGTGTTAGATATTTCCATAGATGTTCAACAAGTTTATCATCAGGTCTCTGACAATAAGAATATTTAACAACTTTTGAGTGCTATTAGCTCATTTTTCAAAATAATTTTCTTTTCAGATGAGTAATGCGCTGCAGCTGAGGTTGTGCCTTCTAATGCGGGCCGGTATGTTGCACTCCAGAAGTTCAAAACAAAACTGATTCCCCTTCATGTGTCACAGTGGCCATGGTTGTACCGATTTAGAGCTAAATACAGCAGGACAAAAGGCACCGTTTATGTCTCATCTACCCAAAGAAATGTCTCACAATGATCTAAAGTCTGTAATTATACTTGCTGCTTTGCACCTTTCTTTTAACAGTTGTTCCTTGCGCTAAATTTTCCATTAAGTTTCCTTCATTAAGTTCTCTGTGATGGCCATTTATTTTTTATTTTATTTATTTATTTATTTTAACAATCTTCTTTCTGGGCTCCTTTTCAGGAGAAGTACAGTATTTATTCAGTGAGCTGCATGCTTCATATTTTAGAGCTCCATCAGGAACGGACAGATGGTGTATAACATGACATTTCTGTGTAAATGATGCATGATTTGAACTAAGCATGACAAATAAATTATGACAGATTTATATGATAAACAACATCAACAATGTGGCGTACAGTAACATTTGCTAAGCACCTTGTCTATGTTGTGTCCAGGACGCCCCTCACTCTGTTTTTGCATCATTGGGAGCGCGTTGAGCCACTTCTGTAAAGTATCTATGGTGGCTCAATACTGCCACTATGTGGTCACAAAGAATATAGCAGCATTACTCGTTTATGATCATGTTTATGTCTATTTAGTTTGTTCCTCGGCTCCCCGAGGTGATCATCACAAAAAGTGCTGAAGAGTAAAAAAAAGTATTTGGTGGAAAAACTACTCATATAGGGAAAAGTCTTTCGCTACTACTCACTATATGTAGTAGTGATTAGATATATGGTGGAATATCTAATCAAATATTTTTTAAATAATATTTGACAATAATATGGGAAAATGTCCATGTTTTAACCTAGTATGTCAAAAAAAAACCACACGTTTTAAATAAATAGTCATTGATTCATTCTAAGTTTAATTTATTTGTTATTTTGTAATCTACTTTTTTTGGAATCTTTTTTTTTCTTTTTTTCATAAAGTTTGGGCAAATTTCTAAAGAGGTTTTTAAAGTTACATTTAGAAAAATATGTGTCCAATGTTTATAATTTTAAGGACATTTTCTAACTGAAGAGGCTGAAAGTAGCTATGGTCCTATAACCGTATTGGCCAAGTTCATTTTTTATGTGTATGCTTTTTATTCCAAACTGATGAGAATTGTTTGGGGTGGGGAGAAAAGAAAGTGAATGACTGAGGTGAATGAAAGATGTTTCTGTGCATCCAGCTAATAACTCTAATATTGTGTCATTAAAGTTATTAGTCATTATGTATACATGTAGAAGTGTCATGTTACATTTTAGTAAGTATTTAAACAAAATAATCTATATTAAATTTGACTAGCAGTGTTTTATCTGCCAGTGGATTTCCTGTATTTTTACTCAAAAGATCTTAACTGAGACAAATTGTTATTTCAGTTAACATTGTGCTAAATTTGTTTCTTTCTGAAATCTGTCAGCAAAATTACTTGCATCAGACTCCAAGAATGTATTTATAATTGAGTCCAGTAGGGGGAGATAGAGGATGATGAAAGCAGACTTGGTGTCACTTCCCTCAGCCTCATGGCTAACTAACAGGCTTCCTACCAACTTGGACCAGTGTTCACTAGGAGAGAAAACATGACGTACAATTGAACAGATATAACGGCTACATAAAGCGTAATTTACTGGTGTTATGTCATACATATTTTAATTATAGACACGTTAGTATCAAATCTTTAACTTTTTCAAGCTCAGATTTGTAGTGACGGATGGAATTAGACATTTTCTTTTCATATTTCAACCTACTTGATCAACTGAATTTGAGCTTCATTAGTTTGTTTATGGTAAATATCTGTAGCTTAAGCTACAGATATTTTTGTAGCAGGTTTATCACAGCTGTACCTCTGGATTTTGGATCTTATTTTACATCCAAAACCGAACTGAACTCATGTTGAGGAACTAGAACTATGTATGTTTTGTGAGTTTATGGTGATTGTAAATGACACATTTAGCTGCTATAGCATCTTCTGTGGTTTGTAGACAATTGTATTCACTGTGTTTGTGTTAGTGGTTGATGGACCGATCCAAATTATCAGTTATGTATCAGTTCTGATCAAGTAGAGATGTGTTTGGTACACTGAAAGAAGCTGACCTCTAGTCGCTCCAAGCTGGGACGTAGGTCCTCAGAGCAGATTGTTATGTAGATGAGTTCAACAGGAGCTGTCTTTGTCTGTAAACTGAGGCCACCAGCTGGACATCTGAGCTAAAGAAAAACTAGCTTCAAAAAAAGAAGAAAAAACTTTAAAAAACCTTCAGAAAGACGGAGGAAGTATTGATCAAGACCCCTTTATAACATCGTCTGAAGGATCTTGCTGATTGGACCCGAGACTTCTGCACAGTACTTTGTTTAAAAACTGACCAGCAGAATAGATGTAGACAAGAAGGCCTTGGTATTTTTAGACAGGCCTGTGTGTGTTGAGCTGATATGGTGCTTGTGTGTGTGTTTGCACTGTGACCTCTCCTTCCTGTGGAGTCAGTGGGTCGTCTACCCAGAGTCCCCTGCGGGGCCAGCTATCAGGGCCCTCGTCCAGCGTTGTCCAGCTCCGACTGTGGGAAAGTTGCAGCTCTGGTTTGTCCCACAAGTCTCTCTAATATCTTAACAACCACCTCCTTTTTTTCCATCCTGCTTCCTGAGCTTGACGTCTGAATATAACTCTGATAGGGCTGTGAATTCCCCGCTTTGTCCCGGAAAAGAATTTCACAGTTGAGATTTTCTATTTCTTCTCTCAACTGTTGTTTCAGAGTTTCTGCAGCTTCAGCTGCTGTATTTTCCAGGATAATTTGATGTCCATGTATTTAAATAATCCAGCAACAAACCCAACCATGACGGGGTGGACAGACAGATGATTGGTTGGCTGGTTGCATGGTTGGCTGAGCGCTCAGAGCACTTAACCCCATTGCTCAATACCACACCATCATCAGCACCATGGGCCATTACTGTCCAGGAAATATGTTGAATTATTCAATCACTTCCTCTCTGCGTTGTCCACAGGATGCAAACCTTCACAGCAGCGATGCTCAGATTGGTGCTGGTCACAACCTACATTAGAGTTAAAGAGGTTATGCACTTCAAGAAATATATATACATATATATAATTTACTTTTTATACCTAAATGCAAATAAAGAAATTTTACTTTGTAATAATTTCTATTATTATATTTTAGCCTAAACAAGGATGCTTTGTAAAAGTATTTTTGCACCTTTGAACTTTCTCACATTTTGTTTCAAACATCCATTCATCCATTTTCTAACACCCTTTTCCCTTAGTGGGGTCAGGAGGGTTGCTGGTGCCTCTCCAGCTAACGTTCCGGGCGAGAGGCGGGTCATCCTGGAGAGGTCACCAGTCTGTCGCAGCATTTTGTCTCATTTCAATCACAAATTGTATTTCAGTTAGGATTTTATGTGGCCAGTCAACGTAAAATATTGTACAGTTGTGTCCACTTCGGTTCCGTTTACACAACAACTTTTCCAAAAATGTTTTCCATTGTTTTCCATAGAAAAAGAAAAAAAAAAGCATTTACACAACAGTGGAATGGAAATGCTAAAGGCACTAGAAACAATGTAGTGCACATGCCAGGCCTCTAGGAGGCAGTGAAACTTTGAAAAGTGTGTTTTCGTAGCGCCTTTTCTTATACAGAAGTGCACATAATGAAAGAGCGGCACCAACCATGACTGTGACTTCAGGCACCTGTTTACCCATGTCTTATGTTATTTGTTTTTTGTTTGGGACAGGCTGCAGTAAAATGTCAGGTTGATGACATGGCTGACACAGTCGCATCCAAATGGTTTTGGTTTGTTGTTACACCAGCATGCTGTCTCTTGGAGCTGTGGTTTCCAAGCTTCTGAGCTTCCACCTCACAAAGTAGCCCTCCCACATGACTCTCTCACAAAACCCCTTCAGACTAGCCATCAGCAATTAGCAAACACCTGGTGGACCTGGTGAGCTCATTGTATGAGTTACTTCTCAGTAAATTTCTGGTAAAAACTTCATTTAAGGGTTAATAAGAGCGCTGTTGTGATGACTTCCTCACTGCAGAGTTTCAGAAAGAGCAGGAGATTTTAGAGAGACGGAGATCCAATTTCAAGTCGTCAAAAAATGAAGTAACATTTCTTCTAAGTCATATTTAATTTATACAACATTTTTATACGGACTGGAAGTAAAATAGTAGCATGATTTTGCTATGAAATGACACTATTTGACTGGAAAATACATAATACATAATACTGCCCCTTGGATAAATAGAGCAGACTTGATTCACTTGGCACTAAACTTTTTGCACTTAGGCTATAATCTATGAAGCCAACAGACCCGAGTCTGTTTTTGTTATTTCATGTGTCATAAAAGTACCTAGAATCACTCATTAGAAAATCAAATTTGAAAACAGATCTGATAAGGTCAAAGCATTTAAATCAAATCATTGTGCTTCCTCTCTGCCTTGAATTTTGAAATATCTGAAATTTGAGTTGCTGGAAAAACAATTTGGGAGGAATAAGTGTGATGATGGATGTGATTTCCAGATTCTAGAGAGAGGAGATGTTTGTCATCCCAGAAGAAGAAACAGGAAGAGAGTTAAAACTACTCTCCTGACCTCTTGACCTGACAACGTTCCCACCCTCCTCCATCTGTGCACCCTGCCTTATTCCGAGGGTTTTTCTTTTTGAGCTCCAGTCGTCCCACTGTCCGCTTCTAAAACTGATTCTAAATTATCCACACCATCTCAGTTGTAATTTCTGAGGGAGGAATGTGCAACTGAGTTGATTAAATTAAAAAAATTACATAATATGTATGTGTCTTTGAGCATTAAAAAGACAGACTATGTACAATTAATGATAATAAAAACTGTGCAGTAGCTGTACAGACTTTTGCTTTAGATTAATTCTAAATAAGAATAATGTCAAGCAAGAGTCAATAGCAGAATAAGATGTTTGGAATTGGAAGAGAGGGCTTGGTAAGTTTCTCATTTGTGCAGCTCAGTACAGCTGAACACAGAAACGTTTATCTTAACCCTCTGATGCATGAATGACTGACTATACAGTCTTCCATGAGTGGGTCCTTT
>NW_006800091.1:161473-163213 GCF_000485575.1 Poecilia formosa | reverse complement strand
TTTATCTGGGGTCGGGTCACTGGGTTAGCAGCCTAAGTAAGAAGGCTCAGACTTTCCTCTCCCCAGCCTCTTGTTCCAGCTCCTCTGGGGGAACCCATTACATTCCCAGACCAGCTGAGAAACATCGTCAGCGTGTCCTGGGTCTTCCCCAGGCCTCCTCCTGGTGGGACGTGCCCAGAGCACCTCACAGGGAGGCATCCAGGAGGCATCCTGACCAGATGCCGAGTCACCTCAACTGGCTCCATTCGACATGAAGGAGCAACGGCTCTACTCTGAATCTCTTCTGGATATCTGACCTTCTGACCCTATCTCTAAGGGAGAGCCTAGACACCCTACAGCGAAAACAAATTTTGGCTGCTTGTATCCGTGACCTCATTCTTTTGGACATGACCCAACACTCCTGACTATAGATGAAGGTAGGAACTTAGATCAACCGGTAAATCAAGAGCTTCGCTTTTTGGTTCAGCTCTCTCTTCACTACGACAGATCGGTACAGCGCCCGCTTCACTGCAGAAGCTGCACCAATCAGCCTGTCGATCTCCTCCATATTTCCCTCATTGGTGAACAAGATCCTGAGATACTTGAACTCCTCCACTTGGGGCAGGACATCCTCCCCGACCCAAAGAAGGCACTCTATACTTTTCTGGCTCATTTATTTATGCATTTATTTCTATAGCTATGACTTTTTATTTTATTTATTGAGATGATAAAAGAAAGAACCTTGAACACATTGACCAACAGGTTTTGCATGTCATTCAACACGTTCTCTCTCTTGGTTTTCTCATCCAGGGTTTCAGACACACACAGAGACACACACAGACACACACACAAATAATACACATGCACAATAAAGTATAGGTGATAATGTTAGCTAGTTGGTTAGATAACTAGTGTTGGCTAACTTTGAAGAAGGCTAATATGTTGATTCGTGACAATAACGCTGTCACAGTACTCACAAACACATTTGTGAGATAAAAAATAAAGATAATACTTATATGTAAGAGTTCTTGCTGTGTAAAATATTATTACTCATGGGTGACACTTAGGTCTCAGTGTGTTTGGTTCACAAAAAAAATGTTTTCCTGACAGTCACAGTTGGTAAGAAACAAAGATTCCCATTAAATTCCATAAGAAATGAATGCGGGTCATTTTGGACCCACTCACAGAATAATGCGGTAGTAACATAAAACATGCTATTTCTTAAAATGTATAAAAGGTAAATTAAAAATTTGAATTGCATGATATCAATAACATGTTTCTTGAGGAATTCCTTGAATATGAAGTGATGAAAACTTTTCATTACAAAGATATTTCAAAAAGATGACCTCACCGGGTCAAGAAGGACCCACTTACGCATCAAAGGGTTAAAAATGTGTGCCCATTTCAAGGGAAATAAAGAGACTTTCAAATAGTATAACATTTATTGTCAAGAATCATTATTACAATAAAACTAATTCGTGCACAAACAAATTTTCTCACTCTTTCTGCTAATATACTAAGATGCAATAAAGACACTAAGCAATAGCTGTAGAAAATATGGACAAACACTTTCATTACACAAGTTTTGAACTTAAGTCCTAAACAACTTTAGTGCATTTCCTGCAGCTTCTTCAGGGTTCATCTTTTCTTCTTCTTGGGTAACAGATGTGAGCGTGACATTCTTGGAGTCATGTCATGATTGTGAAATTAAAAGTTATAATTTTTAAAGTGTCTTTGAACAAAGCCGGGTTCCTTATGCAC
>NW_006800091.1:157809-159301 GCF_000485575.1 Poecilia formosa | reverse complement strand
ATCCATCCATCCATCCATCCATCCATCCATCCATCCATCCATCCATCCATCCATCCATCCATCCATCCATCTTCTGTTTATCTGGGGTCGGGTCACTGGGTTAGCAGCCTAAGTAAGAAGGCTCAGACTTCCCTCTCCCCAGTCTCTTGTTCCAGCTCCTCTGGGGGAACCCATGGCATTCCCAGACCAGCTGAGAAACATCGTCAGCGTGTCCTGGGTCTTCCCCAGGCCTCCTCCTGGTGGGACGTGCCCGGAGCACCTCACAGGGAGGCATCCTGACCAGATGCAGAGTCACCTCAACTGGCTCCATTCAACATGAAGGAGCAGCGGCTCTACTCTGAATCTCTCCTGGATATCTGACCTTCTGACCCTATCTCTAAGGGAGAGCCTAAACACCCTACAGCGAAAACAAATTTTGGCTGCTTGTATCTGTGACCTCATTCTTTTGGACATGACCCAACACTCCTGACTATAGATGAGGGTAGGAACTTAGATCAACCGGTAAATCAAGAGGTACGCTTTTTGGCTCAGCTCTCTCTTCACCACGACAGATTGGTACAGCACCGCTTCACTGCAGACGCTGCACCAATCAGCTTGTCGATCTCCTCCTCCATATTTCCCTCATTGGTGAACAAGATCCTGAGATACTTGAACTCCTCCACTTGGGGCAGGACATCCTCCCCGACCCAAAGAAGGCACTCTATACTTTTCTGGCTCATTTATTTATGCATTTATTTCTATAGCTATGACTTTTTATTTTATTTATTGAGATGATAAAAGAAAGAACCTTGAACACATTGACCAACAGGTTTTGCATCTCATTCAACACATTCTCTCTCTTGGTTTTCTCATCCAGGGTTTCAGTCACACACAGAGACACACACAGACACACACACAAATAATACATATGCACAATAAAGTATAGGTGGTAATGTTAGCTAGTTGGTTAGATAACTAGTGTTGGCTAACTTTGAAGAAGGCTAATATGTTGATTCGTGACAATAACGCTGTCACAGTACTCAGGATTGACACACAAACACATTTGTGAGATAAAAAATAAAGATAATACTTACATGTAAGAGTTCTTGCTGTGTAAAATATTATTACTCAGGGGTGACACTTAGGTCTCAGTGTGTTTGGTTCACAAAAAAATGTTTTCCTGACACTCACAGTTGGTAAGAAACAAAGATTCCCATTAAATTCCATAGGAAATGAATGCGGGTCATTTTGGGCCCACTCACGTAAGAATGGGGTAGTGATATAAAACATGCTATTTCTTAAAATGTATTAAAGGTAAATTAAAAATTTGAATTGCATGATATCAATAACATGTTTCTTGAGGAATACCTGGAATATGAAGTGATGAAAACTTTTCATTACAAAGATATTGCAAAATAATGACCTCACCGGGTCAAGAAGGACCCATTTACGCATCAAAGGGTTAAAAATGTGTGCCCATTTCAAGGGAAATAAAGAGACTTTCAAATAGTAT
>NW_006800091.1:128986-155328 GCF_000485575.1 Poecilia formosa | reverse complement strand
GTTCCTACGCCCTTGCTTATGCAGCAGCTTCCTGTCCTTTATCCGTCTTTAACTGGTTTCTTTCACTTGCCTGTGAGAGTCAGTGATTAACAACTGCATGGACTCTTGATGGGCAGGTGATTTTTGTTTCAGGTTTCTTTGACGTAGGTTTAGAAATGATTATGCAGCTGTGGATTTTATGCTAATTTTTCTATTCTGTAATAGAAACTTTGACAGTAATGGAGACTGTTCAACTGGTTTTTCTGCATCTTCCTCAAATTGTCTTTGAATATGTGCTGAAAAATGTTGGGATGGAGGGAAAATTGTAAGTATTGTTTTACCATTTGATTTGAGGACAAAGTGCAGATCAAGTCCCGATACGGCAATGATCTTGATCTCTGTGTTTGTGACCGAATGTCACCCCAGACATGGCACCACAGAATTGTGAGCTGGTAAATGGGGTTTATTGGTAAAAGCTTGTGGCGAGCGTGCATTATTGATGTTCTTTATGACACTTTCATTGCTCACACACAGAGACGGTCGGCAGAGTGTGTGTGTTAACTTCTATTTCACGTATAGCTGCATGTGCAGGGCCGTGTGTTGAGTGTCGTCATGGTTTGTTTGAGGTTGCTGGGGGCGGGTGCAGAGGAAAAGATGCATTTAGTCTGCTGAGAAGTATTTTGATTTTAGGTAATAAAAAGGGAACAGATTTGCATAAAAAACACAACACACTCTGGTGTGTTCCCATTCAAATATATCTCTTCTAGGTCTCTTTTTGTGTTTCTGTAACTCCCATCCATTTATATTCACTTCTTTAGGAAGCCATTAGTCTGAGCCAGCCATGATTACTTATTTATGGGCCCAGCAGAGTACATTGAGGGGAGTGAAGCACCAGGATGGGGGAGCAAACTGTTGTTTGACTCCTCCGTTGGATTTTAACTGCAGATGATATTAACGTTCACAACAACGCCAGCAAAAACACAAGCACACTGAATCCACACCCTGTTTCAGGAGATGTTTAACTTGATTGCAGGTTAGGGACATGAGGTCAGAATGGGTCATGTTCGGGATCTTCATAGCAAATGAAGCTTTAGGGAAATCAGACCCACTAATGGACACCAGTAGTGATCCATTTGTAAATCAAACAATGTTGGAACGCAGATTGTGAATGAAGGGTTATCTGAGGCCAACATGGATGCTGGAACGCAACACAACACTTACTGTAGGCATTTAAGTGTCAAAATATGTCAATTTAAATTTTGGTACTCTATTTTTGTTTTGGTACTCCTCATCCTTTCCCCTGCTCCGCATTTTGTTTTGTATGCAACAAGGAAAAAAAAGTAAATTGGACTGTCTTGTTGACGCCGTGGTCGCTGTTATTTTTTGGCTTGTTACTTTGTGTAATATGACGCCCCATCAAACATTTCTCTTTACATTGTAAAACTGATACATTAATAATGAAAATTTTATTAATGACCCACCTAACTTTAAAACTGATTTTGCAACGTAATTGTGTTTAATTATATTTTTCTGTTTTTAATAAAAATGACCTTGTCTTTGGACTTTTAGGGGTGGAGCTCTAAGGGTGAACAGAAAGGCCTACTGGCAGGGACAGATCTTATGTGATATTAAGAAGTTCATAAGACATTGTTATGTTTGGAATTCATATTTTATGTAATTATTTGGCAATTACAATATACTTTTATTGGTTCAATGCAGTCAAATCTGTTTTCAACTTTATTTTTATTAGTATGTTTGAGACTTATCAGATAGCAGGCAGATACTGGAACACTTCCTATCAAATTAAGAGCGTGCCATTTCAAAAGAACCTGATCTCAATGTGTTTTACAATTTGAAAGAACACAGATTAACATTTAACTCCAAAATGATAACATCCCCCATCGATTGCACCGATTAATTTTCTTGCAGCACTTCTCCAAGTATGAATATGAAAACAGCAGCCACTGACTCTGAAGCAATCCCTCACACTGAGCAAGAATGTAGAAACAGTGAGAAAAGAAACTCTCATTTAAAGAGGAAGAAACTTTCAGCAGAAGCTGGCTCATTGTGAGTGTCTGTCTGCCGCCACCGACTGACGTTTGAGAAGCAGCTAATGACAATTATAGTGGCTTCATTTAGGTAAAACAAACACAACATACAGGAGTTTGTGTTATATGAATAATTCTTTAATAAAAAGTAGCAGTTCCACAAGCAGATGATTTCACTTATAACAAGACATATTCTCATGTTATAAGTGAAATCATCTGCCAGTGGAGCCAGTACTTTTTTTTATCAATATTAATAAATTACTGGCTTAAGCTCCTAAATTTTCCTGAAAAGTTACTTGTAAGTTAGTTTTGCTTTATTTCATTAGAAACTAGACGAAAAATGCTTTTTGTGTTTTTGCAGTGTGCCAGGTCCTTGCCTTGCAGTTCTCAGTCAACCTTGCCTTGCCTGCAAGTGCAATCCTGCAGAACGTTCATGAGACGGTTGATGACTCAACTGTAGATGAGACAGGATGAATGGAAGTTAGTCTGGCCTCATCATTTGAATAAAACTGTCATCTTGATTACTGGTAAGATGGAACAGCTGCATGATAAAATCAGACCATATGAACTCAGCGTTCGTTTGAAAACTGTTGTTTTATTGGTTTGTCTTTTGCCAGGAGGGCAGCAGCAGCCACACCACACTGAGAGGAACAAAGAAACTCAAACAACAACATTGGTGCTCTTGGCTTTCACTGAGTGCTGTAAAATAAATACAACATGGTTAATGTTAGCACAATTGTTGCAACCATTCAAATAAATATATAGATGAAGCAAAAACAGCAGTGAAACCAACTGTGAAATGCATATTGCATATATATATATATATATATATATATATATATATTTCTTTATATATTTGTTCTATATACTCTCCCTAGATTCTTTAACAACTTACAAGATGCCAATTAGCACCAGGAACGATGCTTGCTACGACCCAAGCAGAAGTGGAGTGGTTATTGTGGGAGCCTTCAAACATTTAGCAGCAGACAGATTCCTGACGATGCATAGGATTGAATTCATGCAGACACATACAGAATCATCTGGTCAGGGGAGTTGAGGAGAATGAGGAGCAGCAATGCGTGCCAATCAAAACTCTTTCAACTGAAATTAGTTCTTAGTCAATGTTTCGTCATTTTTTTAATTGCAAATTGAAAGTGTTTCTTATGATTTTACAGAAAATGTATCTATTGAGGTCAGGATTAAAATATAATACTTGCAAGAAGCAAAAACAGGAAGACATTTAAGACGTGAGGAAGCAAGGAATATGAAGTAATAAAAAGAGGACGAAGAATAAAAGAGTGCACTGTAAAGAAACATGAAGAAACGTATCTAATTTATGGTAAAATATCAGCAGCTGTGGTTGCCAGAATTTTACTGTATTTATATGGTAAAATTGGAGATGATTTTTTTTTTACAATGTAAACAGGACAGAAAGAGGGACAGAAGAATGAGGAAGAAAAAGCAAAGTGAAAAGAGGGAGTAAAGAGAGAAAGGAAGGAAGGAAATGGAGGATGAAGAAGGAAAATGGGCAAAAGAGAAGGATAGAGGGAGAAGAAGGAAAGGGGTAGAAGTGAAAAAAGAAAATGAGAAAAAAGATGGAAAGATGCAGGAAATCAACAGGAATAAAGTTAGGAGAATCATAAACTCAGTTCATGATTCAGAACATTAATATTAGTTTGCCAGGATGTGCCAATAAAATATGAACACTTAAAAACTATTAATTTAAACTAAGTTTGTCTGGAACTGAGTTTGGCTGAGTTTGACTTCTCCTCCACAGTTCCCCTCTCTGTGTGTTTCTGTACACAACAAACCAAACAGCTAAAGAGTTCAAGCTAAAGCGTATCCAGAATGAAACAGTTGTTCCTCACATGCTCTTCACAAGCACCGAGGTTTGACTGCAGGCATTCAGCCACTGAAGCAGAGATTCTGTGCAGAATCCACCCAAGTCCACAACAATGAAGATGCAATTGAAAAACGTTATTTTAAAAATGTTTACCCGAACACGCCAGTGTTTTTAAATCAGGCACCCAAGCTGTTCTGCTGCTTTTGAAGCATAGTCATTCACAGTTGCATGCATATACCAGCAAAGTATCAAAAATGGCTCCAATGAGGAACTTCTTTTTTGTTTTCAGAAAGCATGGTTTTATCTGTCTAGAATATAAAAATGGGTCCTCATATGTATCCTCATTGATGTGGACGTAACACTTAGGGATTTGATTACTGAGCATCTGATTATGTTGTTTGGACTATTTGCAGTAATTATGGCGGAGACAATAGTAAATGCAGAAAAAGTTGCAACATTGTGACTTAAAAAAAAAGGAGGAAAACATTTATAAGTCAAAACTCAACTTTCAGTGTAGGATCAGTGATGTATGGAAAAATCTAGGGCAACTCTCAGGCAAAAACTGGACAGTATCACTTCATAACAGAGACATGAATAACAAATGCTGCTAAAATAATATTACAGTGCTGGAATATGTGTTTCTTATTATTTTTATTATACTCAGAAGTTTTCAAGTGCGTATCGTGCAGAATAATATCCCTTTTTACCATTTCTGTCTTTATTAACTAACACAACAGGCCTATGCTAGCTGGTCAGGCTATCTGCTCAGGTACCAGGGCTGCAGTTGGTTTGCTAACAGACATGACATTTCGGACACTGCACCTTAGTCAACATTACCATGATTCTTGGCATAGCTCATTTTCATCCTTTGTCCTAAGACAAAATTACAAAAGGAGCAAAAAAATAATGAAACACCTCAGTGCACAATGAAAATAGTTGTTTGAGACACAGACCTTCATAAGGTTTTTCTGATGTGGCTCACTGTGGGACCAGGTGCACAAGGCAAAACCCATTTGTTGCTAACTGCACATGTCAGCTGGGTGTTAGACTTGTTTCTAAAACCCATCATGCTTGTGAGAGTTGCCCTAAAAGTTTCAGAAAAGATCACAATTGTGTAGGAACACAGGAAATTTCTCACTTTAATGGAAAACAATATTACTGTCTGAAAATAACACTGAATAAAAATAGTTATACAGCTGAAGGTCCACAATTACATATAAAAATATAGCAAAGTAATATTTAACATATCAGGTCAGTGTGTACGTCTGTGCTTATTCATGCACAGACAGGCTAAAACGTATTCATTCTTAAACCTACACACACACACTGTAAAACATATGCACACGCCCAACCCTTCACACAAATACACACCCATACTCGTGTGACTGTTGTACTCATTCGCCTTAGATGCTCCCTTTTTGAGAATGTCTGTTGCATTTCTCTTGCTTTGAAACCTGAAATAAAAAAGGATGACCTCATTGCAACATCAACCACCTCTTTTTCCCCTTCTTAGCATCCCTCTCTCCATCTGCCAAACACCACAACTCCTCCTGCATCCTGTCCACCCTCCTCCCTCCCTCCCACACTCCAGTCTTCTATGGCCCATTAAGAGCTAACAGGAAGCTAATTGCCTGTTTGATCAACTCTCTGTGGGCCTGGAACTAGAGGCTTTTAGCCGACTGAGCTTTAGAGGGAAGACAGATGAGGCAGGAGGGAGATACAATATAAATGCCTCGTGTCTACTTTCTAGTTGGATTGTCTTAGTTCTCTTCCATCTGTCTGGGTTGAGCCTTCATCAGATGTCATTATGACCGAAAACTTCAAACAATCAAAAGGCAAGCTCTTCTCGTGGTAATTTTGCTTATTAACAAATCTAACCCTCATAAACCAAGGTATTACCTGATTGGTGGATGAGTAAATAGATAAGAAAAAGAGGAGTGGAGAAGGAAGATGGAGTTCGGTCAGTGGGGTGAGGCTGGCGACAGACTGACTTCAAGAGGAAACCTGACCAGACTCCTGGAGCTTGACTAAAGCAGCACAGCTAAAAATAAAGACAAGGGAGGCTTCTTCTGCTGACAAAACAACACACACACACACGCACACGCACACACACACACACACACACACACACACAGGTTGTACAGTAGGAGGAGACACACAAACACATTCGCACGCTGCCTTGACACAATGGATGCATCCTCTCTGGTTTAATAATCCCCAGTTCAGTTCTGGGTGGAAAACATTGTCCATCCACCTCACAGTGCTTTTCTTTTACAAATGAGCTTAATAGCATTTAAATTCACTTAGTCAGTACAGTGGATGGTCCCATTTTTTGGTTTCAGATTGTGAAGACAGTCACTTTATGGCCTTTATGCTTTGCTTAGCCCTAGTCAAGCAATCAATGTAGCAAAAAGATTTAATTTGTTCCCTTTTTGTCCTTAGATTGCAGTAAGTGCTCAGAACATCACTTCAGGATTAGTTTCAGTACTTGCTCTGAAATTCTGTTTCTGGAGAACGGAACTCCTGTTGGCGAGGATTGTACACACCGTCACGGGTCAGTCACTCCTCTCTGTGCTCCACTCGAACCTTCTGCAAAGGGTGGGGAGGAAGGAGGTTTAACAATAAATAAATAGATTTTATCACGCTGAGATAACAAGACAGAAGGCAAAGAGAGGTTGTTCTTGTCTGAGAGTCTGGGTTAAAGGTAGAGCTCTTGTTTTCAGGCATTAAGTCTCCAACATGAACAGGCACAGTAGGTCTTTGGTCCCCCCTGAGTTGGAGATCTAAATTCAAAGTGTTTTAGGAGAACAACACTTGACGTTGGGTTTGTTAGGTTGGTATTTATAGGCAGGTGGACCACAATGTCACCATTTTTTTTGGTTTGATTTTCTCCCCCAACTCTAAACGTGTCATAGTGACTTTTCCAGGTCTTTGCTTCGTAGCGGTGGGTGACCGGCGTTAGGGTTGGAGGCAGAAATTTTGCGGCAGACTGTGTTGGTGTTGCTGCACCTGCAGCCAGGCCGTGTTGCTCGGTCATGTATGCACTGGCATAGTGCAAGACACATCTTGGCAGGGGGGTAGCAGCAGAGGCAGGGCAGACAGAGTGCCAGCAGTGCCATGGTGCTCCAGCGAGCGCAGGCATGGGCTGCAGAGCAGGAGCATGGCCGATCAGCGCAGTTATCCTCGTCATCTTGGGCAGAACAGTGATAGAACAGGCCTTTCACACAACACAAGCATGTACCATACTCCACGGTGCTCTCGGCAGAGCAAAGACAACGTTGTTCACAGGCCCAGCATGAAGGCAGGCGGCGGGGGCTGCAGCATTCTTGACACTTGCAGCGGCCACATCGTTCACAGATGAACAAATGTTCAGCTTCCTCGTCTGTCAGGCCTTTACCAAAGGAAGTGTTGGACTTAAGCTCCCCTTTAGGCTGAGAGTGGATGACTGAACTGAATCCGGAGTGAGAGGGCGTCAAACCTGCCAGAAGCCGCTGATCGGATGTGGCACTGGTCCGAGAAATCGAGGAGCTTACGGTGCTGGAGCGGCTCAGGTGTGCCAGATGAGCATGCTGCTGCTGACTTTGACTGCGGGACAGAGCAGAGGAGAAAGAAGAAGGCTGGGGGTGATGGCTGTATACTATACGGTCCTCGTGGGCATAGTAAAATCCAGATTGGGATGCCGGTTCCAACGCCACTGGTCTGTCCACATAGTCATTGTTCGCCCGGATGGTCCGTATCTGGTCAAGTGAGAGTACTGAGTCCTGCTCATTTCTCAGGGAATGAGTGTGTTCCATCCTGGGGAGCCAGCAGTGTGGCACCGGGGCCGGATGCCAGGGCAAGGGGCTCCCAAATCTCAAGGGACATCAGACATATCTGCAAATACACATAAGAAGAGAGAAAGCTGCTTCAGTTGTTGGTGCTTGAGTTATCTGAGATGATCAAAAGTTGTCAAAACATTTCAAGTCCAAGTTTATTTGTGTAGCACATTTCAGCAACAAGGCAGTTCAAAGTGCTTTTCATCATAAAAACGTTATGCAGTCACCAGTTATGAAACAAGCAATAAGCATTACATCTTGTCAATTGTCATCGTCAAAATCATAGATACTGATCAACACTGATCATGTTGATCAGTGTTCCATTTAGAACTAACCAAAGACAACTCCAAACAGACAGGTTTGTAGCCTTGATTTGGAGGAACTCAGTGTTTCAGCTGTTCTGGTACTTTCTGGAAGTTTGTTACTGATTTGTGGAGCAGAGATTTTTGGACATTTGGTTAATTAATTTTGGCAGCAGAGGCTACAAACAATCATCCACCGTGTCACTCTGACCGTGGAGGATCTCTGCTTCTCAAACTAACAGTTATTAGTCTGCCAGAAGCAGAGAGAGGCGACCCGCTAATTCAGCATCTGTTAAACACAGCTGCTGCTGGTGCTGGTGCTGCTGCTGCTGCTGCTGCTGGTGCTGCTGCTGCTGCTGCTGCTGGTGCTGCTGCTGCTGCTGCTGCTGCTGCTGCTGGTGCTGCTGCTGGAAATCACTCCCATCTGCAGACTGAGGCTAAATCCTTCCATTCCATTCTCTTGAATTAACTAAAGTTTTTTAATGCTATTTGAGTCTTTACATTAGTGTGTTTTCAATAAAAATAAAAAATATAAGTATATTTAAAGTTTCTACCTTCATAGGAGTAGTTTTAGTATCACTTGGGGAAAAGTGTAAGTCAAAACCTAATGCAGTTAATTTTAGTATTTTGATGACCAAAGATTATTTTTAATGATGCAACTCTGAAAACCACAGGTAATAAAGCCCAAACATTTGGCATCAATAAATGTCCATGGAACTGAAGACATGTGGTTTCTGTGGTTTGAATATGTAAAAACGGTTCGGTGGGTGTGGTTTCCTGGTAGTGTTACAGATTTCTGTTACAAAAAGAGAAAGAAATGAAAAATTCCTCCTCAACTTGTTGAGTTAATCTCTTCAGAAGTTTCACTTGGTTTGGACATCAAACTGGACATAAAACAGCAATTGTAAAGGCACAAAGAGGACGAAATATGTTTAAGACGAGCTGGTTTATACTTTTGAAAGTTTGGTTGTCTCATAACAGAACGGTAATAAGAGGTGGGTGGAGACCAGCTGGTCGATTAGTAACTACCGATTGTTTACAGAAATACTCAAGTATAATTTTTGAGGAAACATGGCTTAGTATAAAGTAATCAGAAAATTATATGGAATTAAATCGAATTATTTGATAATTAGATTTGAGAGTAAATATAGTCATATATTGCTATAATTAATCCAAATTAAAATAGGTTTGAACAAAATGGCAATATGTGGCTGCAAAAATGCAAAAGACACACCATCTGCAACAATCATGCAGCAAGGCATAAACACACAGTAAAATATCTGTCCATGCAAATCTCCAAGGTCAAGAGGTCACTGCCTCATCCTATAAAAGATAAATGGAAATGTGTTTTGAACAGAAGATTGTTAAGATGGTTAAAAGAGTAACAACAACAATACTATATAACCTGGTATTGTTTTTGAGGCAGGAAAAATATTTTATAAGTTATCGGCATGAAGGGGGATGATGTTTGACTCCAAATATATGTGGCACCTGAAGCTAAAGGCACATAGTCAAGAAGAAATAGAAGGACTTTGGAAAAAGTTGTGCAAAAGTGACAGAATTATGTTTATGCTTTTATCCAAATTGAGTTATTTATTTTTTCTATTTCTTTTTGGACCTAATGTAGGTGGATAAAACCCAAGAACAGCAGTTCATCACAGGAAAGAGAAGTACACTGATTAATTAGCACTTTCTGAGTAACAAAAAATACTGAAAAAGCCCCATTTACCCCTATGTATTAAAAAATATACAGAACAAATTGTGGCATTACAGTTTCTTTTTGACTCAGTGTGACCAGTCAGCCCCTTGGTTTCCTCCTTCCGCAGGTCCAGCCATAAAGCAGCAGATAAGGAAGGATGGGGCTGGTTAGACGAAGATGCATTTTTCAAATTAGTTTGAGAGGAGAGGTCCTGGTGACTAATCTCATCAGACAGACCGGTGGCTGCAGCTCACTCCTACTCTGCTCGCCTATCAGACCATCTAATTGTTAAAAGGGAAGAGGCCTGTCGTTCATTTTCATGACCTCATATTTACTTACAACTGATGCCACCCTGAACATGGCACAGATCCCGGAAGTCATGAGAGATGGTTGAACACAGCAGAGCCTAATTCTTTTCAAGCTCAACTAATTGGAGGGAAGGACTTTCTGCTCCAATATAATTTTTCACTCAGGATATTAGACTAAGGGAGGGCTACACTTCTGCAATTTTGTTTTACACTTTTTGCTTAACTCAGTGTTTTCTTGTTTTGTTACGTTTAAAAAAAAACTGATTAGAGGATTGATTTGTTTTTTTGTTTTTTTTAAATAGCTGAAATAACCATGTCAGGCCAGGAGGGGGCGACAATAATAATAATAATATCTCTAAATGCAAAGAAGAAATCAAACATCGCTGGTCATTTTCTGAGCAACTATAGTTTTATTTACTTGTTCATTTTTGCACTATTGAATCAGTTCAGTCCAAAACACAGTTTTAACCTAAAGGAAACTAAATGTCATATTATTCTAAACGTCATTATGGATGATGATGCTGTTGGGATGGATGGGCCTCTGGTAGCAGTCAGTCTTGCACCAAATCTGAAGAGGCCTCTGGCTTCTCGACACACTGTTGATGTTTGATAGTCTTATGACTTTTATGCAGATCTGTTTCCAGGCAGAAAAGACAATATTTCATCTTCTGGATGACACCATTAGTTACTGGGAAGTACTGTTAATCCATCTTCTTCGCTTTTACTGCTCTTGCGTATTAGTGAAATTCCCTCCTAACTGGGTTTCTAGCCTGTGCAGTCAAAACTCTGATCATCCAGAATGTGCTGCCACATCTGGTCAGTCTGAAAAACAGACATGTATTTATAAGTTGCTTTAACACCAGCCACAGCTGAAACAAAGTACTGGACATATGTGACAAATAAGATAAAAGAAAGCATAAAAATAAAGTGACAAAGTTAAGCATATAATAATGAATAAAAGAGGCTCAATTCAAAATGCAATAAAACGACACAGTTAAACATATCAAATCAATACCAATAAAAGTTAAGTAAAATCAAGTCTCAGCTGGGTTTTCTAATGGGTTGTAAAACTGGACAGTGAAGGAGCCTGTCGAATAATAATGGTACTTTCACCACTAAGCTAGCCAGATGTAGAGCACATTCTAAAAATAAATAAATAAATTTCTACTACTATTGTGATTTGTGGCATGAGCTAAATACCCACAGCAGCACTGCTGAGGCAGTGAAGGGGTCAAAGGTTCACTAAAGTCTTTACAAAACGTTAGAGAAGAAACTGCATTACAAAGATAAAGGAAGACAGTTTAGAAGATCTGGAGACGTTTACAGCAGGATTCATCTCACAGATCACGGTCCCATTCATAATCCAAAATGACAACTGCCAACCTGGCAAGAAATGAGTTCTTACTGAAATGGCAGGTCGGGCAGGTACAGCATTAATCAGAAAAAACACCCCACAGTCACTTTAGAGGTGCTGCAGAGATTTGTAGCGCAGGTAAGACCATTACTCCCCCTCTGAGATCCTCCAGACTAGTGGCAGCGACAATTAGCAAACATCTGAGCTACTTCTCAGTCCAACACTCATAATAAGAATAGTTGTAAATGGCCTCAGAAATCTTGTTGTGATAACCTGAGGAAGCCAGAGCTTCAGAAAGAGTAGGAACATCTGAAAGAGACAGAGACCAATTTCAAGAGATCAAATTGTGAAGTCAAATTTCTGTGAAGTTATGTTTGATATAGCTTGAATTTTCATAATAATTGAAGTTAACATAGTTCCTTGATTGTGCTTAAATATGATTATGCTGAGTGTTACTGTTGTTTTGGCTGGAGCTGCTTGGAGGTCTGTTATCAGTCCTCTGTCCATAGCAGCTGGGAGAAGAGTTGACGTGTCTGCATGTGTGTGTGTGTGCGCGTGTGTGTGCGTGTGTGTGTGTCTTAACGGTTGGTTAAGGTTAGGCATAAATGCATTTACTAAAATGAATCAAAGTCAATACAATGTCCTCAGACCAACTGAAGTACAGGGGTATGTGTGTTAAAGGAAGTAGGAGGGTGGGGCAGGGAGCATCCCCCTCTCACATTACAAGTGGAGCTGAAGGATATGTGTGTGTGTCTGTGTGTGTTTTTTATGAGTCACATGTTTGTTATTGTCTGAGGATTCTGGAAAGCTGGCTTCCCAAAACACGGTTTCCATGGAGACATCTTCCAGTAAAAGGGTGTGGGATACAATCTGCAGCAGTCACTTAAACGACGGCTTTGTTTAAACATATAACCAATATCGAAAGTGAAAAAAAAAATTATAATGTTTGACCTTAGTACACGGTATGGCAATATTTTGTTTTTGCTGCTTGTAACTTATAGACACTACAAAAGTAAACTGCTAAAATTTGTTACTTGTAAGCAGCAGGTGGCAACCTGCTAACTAATCACACAGCAGTGCATGTGTAACGCCACTGAAGTGGCATTACAGAAATTGTTGGTTCAGGCATGCACAACAGTTTTTATTTGGATCTATTCCAACTACACATTGTCCTTTCAGTTGCAGTTAGGGGGTTGGAATGGATACTGTGTTGGATTCATGAACAAGGAAAAAAAGAACATGATGGGTGAGACTTGTAAAAGGTGTTTGCTGCTGTATGTTCACCCAGATATTCACATTAACACACACTTTTTCCTTTCACTCAATTTTCCATGGATATTCTTGGAAACCACTGTGGTAGCATCAAGTTGGTGACTGTCATTTACAGTCTGATGGACAAGTGTCAACTCAGCAGCCTTCCCAACAACATGGCCATGACTTAACGTTTCTTTAGTATTCTTATTTTCTGTGGAAAGGTATGATTTTTATTTATAATTATCTTCAAGCTAAAATCATCACAATTAACAGAACACCTGAAATGTATATTTTGCTTTTTAATTTTGTTGCTTTTTGTATTTACACCTTCTCATAATAAATTACAGACTTGTGAGGAATTTGAAAGTACTTTATTTATTCTTACTTGATCTGCTCTAATTAAATATCTAAAACACTAAAGTAAACTTGAGATTGGGTTAAAGATGAAAGTTGCAAATTCAGCTGAACTAGATTCTGAAATAATTTTCAAAAAATAAAAGGTGGTGTTGTGTATCCTGTTAAATTAGATCCACATTGTGTTGTCTAACATCTGTAAGTAAAATTGTTATGGAATTTGAACGGTTAAAATACTGATAGAAACCTGTTATTAGGTTGTCGCTACATGTCAGTTACCAAATACTAGTAATACTAGATTAAAATCACTGACGCCATGGTCAGTTTGAGTTTGAGTTTCAGTCTGAATTTCCATTTGATAACACAACAAGAACGCCTCCTGACATTGGAATTCTGACCTAAAAAACATTTGAGTTCTCCAAGCAAACCTCTGGCATTGTACTGAAAAACCTCCATTTGTGATATTACGTCGCTATGGCTACTTGGTAGTTGGCGCTATGCCAACTACCAAATACTCTTTTTTGGACATAGATCTGGACCGTGCTGAGCTTCCACTTAGGTGATTTTCTGACTTGCACTTTGACCATGGTCAGGTTTGGCATCAAGTCATCATAGGATCAAACAGAAACGGATGAAATTCCTGCATACAACATAGAATAAATTTAAATAAACGGCACTGTAGCAGTGGAAACTAAGAGGGAAAACTGTGAAAGAGGGAGAGCTGATGTTTTCAGAAGCTGTCAGCAGTAACCTGAGGAAGGCGCTCTGGGGGAGTATCAGTAATGACTGAGCCTCTACCCTGGGACACACTCACACACACTCTTTTCCATCACTTCTTGCAACGAAAACACCATGTCTGTCTTTGCTGCAACATAATTATTCAACACATCAAATTTCTAATCACTATTCAGTGTGGCATATGTATTTTAAACACATACATGTATGACACCCATCCAAGAAATTAGATTTTTTGTCTTTTATTTGAACTGTAATTTATTATTACAATTATTATTTTTATTACAGTTATTCTTTCATATGTGGAAACTGCAGCCTGGCACTTATTCTTTTAATGGTGTGTAACTTACAGTTATTTTATTTTGGTGTTTAATTTCTGTCTTCAAGACTACAGTTCATACTATCCTGTATTATGGCTTAGACTGACAGGGCTTCTCTGTTTTACACTGATAATTACGTTTTTCAGCTGCAGCAGCTCTCCCATGGGTTTCATCAGGGCGTAGTGTTAGTTACCATAATCCTTCCTTTACAAGCCTCAAAATGTTTGTGTCAAGTTTTTTGCATTGTGTAATATTGTTACCAATTACTTTTCTGATGGTAATCTTTCCATAAACATAAATGGTGATATTTTTTGCAGTCTTAATCATATCACTCTAGTTCTGTTCTCCCTTCATTGGCTTTATACCGATTTTGGTTTACAGATTAAATTTACATTGTTTTTTTAAAGCTTTTTCAAATATGATAAACAAGTCAGCACATAAGTCCTATCAGACATAATATGATATATTTCTATCATATCATGATCATATTTTCTATCTTTTATCAATATGTTTATCCTTCTTGGAAGTGATATTAGCATTTTTGAGTAGTGTAGCCAGAGTCCTAACTTCAATTGGAAAGAGACTCTCTTTCCGATTCTAAAAAACAAAACAACAAAAAAATCAAAATTTCAAAAATTCAATTGAAGGTTTACAAAAACCTTCAAATGAATCAAACTGAGCTCCTCCTGCAAGTCAAATCACCACTAATTTGAATTTAAACAGAATAGCACAAATAAAGTCTATCATGAACTCAGAAAAATACAGACTACACAAGTCTATTAAAGCAACTACAGTGTAATTAAATTGTTTAGTTGCTTGTACATGCATATGTTCTTGTTTGAAACATTGTGCAAACTCAAACACCCCAGAGCAAAGCATTACAAATGGAACATCCCATAATCAGGATGCCAATGTAAGGCTTTAGAGACCTCCTGCTTTGATTTGAATGACTGTCACTATCAACTGTCTGAGTTATGGGTGAATTCTACAATAAGCTCCATCCAACGGGCTGAATGTCTCATTAGCATGCAAAGTGTGTATCCATGACAACTGAAAGAAAGGATACAGTCCTTTACTGTATCCTTTACTGAAAGGATACTGCAGTCCTTTAAAATATTATTAATTTGTACACTAATATCAAAGTCACAACAAATTATGCAATCATTACACAAAATCTTAGCAAGTTTTATTGGTCTAGTTTCTAGTCCAAATTTCTTGGTACACTTCAAATGACATAAAATTAACTTACAAGTAACTTTTCAGCAAGATATTAGAGCTTGTTTTATGTCAATAATTATTTAATATTGATAAATAAGTTTCTGTTCCATTGGAAGGTTATTTACCTTGAAACAAGAGAAACATATTGTTATAAGGGAAATAATCTGCCAGAAGAACTAATTCTTTTTCATCAATATTAAGGAATTATGAATTTAAAACAACCTCTTATATCTTAATGAAAAGTTACTTGTAAGTTAATTTTATGTCATTTGAAGTGTACTGTGATATTCAGACTGGAAACTAGACCAAAACCACTAATATGTTGTATTTTTTCAGTGTAGAACTCCAGGTTAAATATACTAGATTGTATATATAGTAGACAATGACACACACATGTTTACTGCTAATGTAGCTGCCCAAAGCAGAAAACAGTGTCCCATACAACTAAGTCACTTTTTCTAAATTAAAGCAGTGTTTTTGGATTTGCATACAAATAAGCACTTTATACATTTTAAATTTTAAATTTCTGTTGATCAATGCATTATGAAGGCCTTAAAATGCCCAAATCTTAATCTTGGGCATCATTCATACAGCTGACAAATTGCATACAATAAAAAATATTGTACACAATTTAGTAAAGTTCTTCAAATATGAATATCAATATTAAATAAAAAAAAGTAAATGCATCCAACATTTACTAAATGAATCATCTGCTGTCTCAATTTTCATGAAAAGAGATGCTGAGTAAAAATTGCACTTCTCTACAGCAAAAGGGGTGAAAAACTTATCAGCGGACCCCTTGTCTGACTTCCTGACTGTCGCTGAACTTAACCTGCTGAACTTCACCGATGTTAATCATCTTTTGCCGTCAGATGACATCATGGTTTCAAGCTATTTTCAAACCAACAGCACAGTTTGGAATGAGGAGGGGTTGCCCTTCCCTCTCCTCTCTTTTCCCATTTTCTTTTCCTCCTCCTTCCACTCACTCTTTCAACTGCTTTTCACCCATTCAGTCCTGCTGACCTTTCCCTTAACTCTTTTGGCCTTTTTATCCTGTTGTGCCTCCAGTTGCCAAGTTATCAAGAGGAAATGAATTAAATTTTATGAACTGCAGTGTTTTTCAAGAGTGGCAATGCATATTTTACTACCGCCAAATGTCTTGTTAGTTGTCTTATAGTCTAACATAGAAAACATTTTTGTTCATCTTTATGTACAAATACCCCAAGTGTTTCAAACCAGCAGAATTCACCAGGTCAAATCTTTTAATGTCATCACTTCAGATTTTTCTGGTTCTATGATTTTCCCTTGAAGGACAAGTCTGGCACTAAGACCCAGGGGCCTTCCTTCCAACGCCCTCTGGGAGCTCAGCAGAATTCAATGACAATAAACTGGACGAGATACCGGATGTGCCGAATCTGACCCCAGCGGAAAGACTGAAATAGACACTGCAGACCAGAAAGTCCAGGCAGGGGAAGGAGGAAATGAGGAAGTGAGAAGAGCCAGAGAATGAGGGAACCAAGTATGTTTAAAATTATGAACATGAAACAAGTAGAGACTATATGAGCCAGTTGTTTACATATTCAAATAAGTTAAATTTTCATTTTATTTACATTTATTTAACCAGATGAGACAGTTGATATCTAGTTCTAATTCACTCTAGCTTACTATGATATTGCCATACAATCAAAAAAGAAGAAAAAAGTGAGGCATAGCTGGTCTTTAATTCTAAAATCCTCTGAGGAACAAACAACCAGAGACATATGCTACGTAACCAATAATATGTTTAGTTTGAATGTTGTAAGATCATGAAAAAGGAACCAGACTTTAAGCAAAAGGTTGGTTTTCACAGATGAAACGATTGGCTGCACAAATTCAATGTTCATTTTCACCTCAGTTTGTGTCTTCATAAATTAGTCACACAGTACCGTGCAATATTTGTTTGTAAAAGTATTGCTTCAGCTTCCGAAAGCCTAAAGTGAACAGAAACATAATTCAATTGTCTTTTTTTTAGTTTATTGTTATTACAACAACAGTTTCCAATTCTCTCTGGTTTTTTAACATGCAACTGGAACACCAGAGGGCTGGGAGGAATGTCAAACCCAATTCAGTTACAACTTTTAAGCGATCATTTAATGGCAGTACGATACAGCTAGCATAACATGTTAGCTAAGGGAAGACTAGCCAGCCCTTTGCTCATTTTAACTGTCATTTTGTCATTTGATAAGTTAAAATATGCATATACTGTAGGTGTGAAGTAAACCACAAAATGCTAATGTTTTCCCCATTTAGCGTTCCAAACTCATTATTGGAATTAAGTTACATTATAACATGTTAGCAAAGGTAATGCTAGCTAGCTCTTCAGTCATTTTGGTTTACTAAAAGTTCAAATTGACCATCAGAATGGGTAAGAAAGAGAAATCAAGTGATGATTAAAGTCATGGTAGACATACAGACTGGAAGGGGCTAAAATAAGCATTGAGGAACTATTTTCATTTAGGATGAAAAATCTAACATCATGGATGAATGAGTCTTTCAAGATGGAAAAGAAAAATTTATGGAGAAAATCTGCAACCAAACAGCAAAGAAATCTTAAGGATTTAGATAGTTTCTGTTAACAGCAGTGGGTCAGAATCAATCCTGCAAACCACTAAAACCTGGTGAAATATCTCAGTACTTTTATCTCTTTCTCCAACAATTTCTAAATAATGCTGCAATGAGATCAAATACTTATTTCACACAATGACTTGCAAACCATGTTTTAACTTGAATGTTGTTAATTTCTTTCTCAAGTTTTTTTTTTTTATTTTATTATTATTTTTTAATCTGGTCTCTGCTTAAATGAGGAGACTTTAAGAAATCAGCAGGAGATCCAATATTATTTTTCCTTCCAGTGCAGTTTTTACTAGAATAAAGTGAGATGTGGCTTTTTGACTTTTTCTCAAGCACATCTTTCTTTTTTATGTCTTCCCCAAAGATTGATGTTCGATACTTGCTGAATGAAATGTTGCCATCCTTTAGCTGTTTTATTGTTGAATAAATTAAGAAAATATTTGCTTCGTATCTCCGCTCCTTTCTTTCCACCCTTCATTCTTTGTGGATAAATTCTTCTACTGAACATCTGTCCATTTGTCCAACTATGGTGAACACTTCTTCCCAATGCCCGCCCATTCCTCCCTCCCTGCATCCGGTTCATTTCCTTTTTTCCGTTCTTCCCATCAGTCCATCCCATCATTTTCTCATCCACCCGCCCCTCCAGTCCCAACCCAACGCAGATGGGTATTGACGTTCCACATCCGACCTTGAGGACGATCAATCCCGGCCTCGTATGTCCCCAATGCATTTACATGTAAACTGCTCTGGAGCTAAGAATTGGTTTTAGAAGTGGAACAGCTGGAATAAAGTTACCTTAACTTCATCCCAAAGCTGCTGAGTAAAAACTTATCTAGGCATTTTACGGGGTTATACTAAAGTGATGAAATAGATGCACCACAAGGTTAACCATATTTATTTAAAAATAAAGACAATTTCCTATTGCTAATTACCAACTTCTTATGTGATGCAACAGTTAAATTTCAAGATGAGCAGAAACATTTCCTGCTGATGAAACCTTCTTGTTACTGATTGTGAAACGTTGTCTACTGGCAGTTTTATGCTGTATATTTGTAGGTCTGCATGTTGAAAAGTGTTATTTTATTATTTTAATAAGACTCCTAAAATATGTACAAAAAATGTTTTTTACAGTGTTAACAATGCTCTACAACTATTTGCATTTGTATTTTTTCTCACCAGTATTGTTGTTTCCCTGATAAATTTCAAGTCATTAAGCTGTTTTTCTTTCAGATGTTGATTAATGAGACTTTAGAGCAGCATTTGCAGAATTTGTATGTTCTGTTCCATGATAAAATATATTCAGGAGAAGGAGAATTTAGAAGGTTCTTATTCTCAGGGATCGACACAAACATGAGCAGGGTGTTAAATTACCGTGTAATGCAGCTGGTTGTTAATTAACAGATAAAACGACAGGACTTACATGTAGTTAGGTCACCTTGGTTTTTTAAGTGTTGCAGATTTAAACAATTATTCCTGAGAGATTGTTATTTTAGTTACTGAAATTTTAAAACTTACACTGATTCTTAAGTACAAACAAACTTTAAACAGAGTAAATTTTAGGATGCAAACTCTGCTTCCACAGAGTTACAACAGGGAGTTTGAGTAGCTCTGAATTTTCTCGAGAATCTTGAAACAATTCTTTCACTTCAAGGTCAGGCAAATCACCAATAGATCATGATGAGATCGAATGGCAACAGGATGAGTTTATGCTTACCTCTGATTGGAGGGAGATCCATTCTGCAGTGGTGTGCCGGTGCGTCCCGGATGTGAGCGTGCAGAATCCCTACAGTTTCTTTTTGTTAAAACACATAAAGATAAACCTGGTGTTGTGGTCTTGTCAGTATCTGTTTCTGGGCTGGGAGGATGCTCTTTCTCAGTCAGAACCACTCTTCTCCTTTTCCTCCTCTTCCTTCTCGGAGTGTTTCTGTTCCCAGGCGCTTCCTCTCCAGGTCACCCCGCTCTTCACCTTCCAAAAATAAGCCAACTAGTCCTTTTGCATAAACTGCATAAAAACGAGTACCCCCTCTCTTCCCCCCAGCCCCTCTCTGTCCTTGCTCAACAGAGATTCACTTTGGAATGGCTGCTCCTGATGCTGGAATCGTGTCAAACAAACAGGCACATATATGGCTTTGGTATATTTTGTCTGCAGTTCTCAGAGCAGGAAATGAGTCTTCAGATGCCTGAGAGTGAATCAGAAATATCTCCACACAGGAGCAGAACTTGCAGTGTGAAAACTTGATTGCAAAAAAAAAAAAAAAAATCTGCTTTTAGAGTCTGAATGAGAGGAGATACGAGTCAGGATTGCTAGGTAAAAAAACAAATGTATTCTTTGTTATTTATGAAAGCTCTCCCTGTCTTTCTGTTGTAGTTTCCTCTCCTCTTTCTAAGAGATGAATGACTGAGAGCTGCATGCAGTCTGTGTCTCTCTTTCACACACACACATTATCTCCAGTCAGCCCTCCTCCTTTCCCGTCTCCAACTCCTCCCTCTTTCATCACTGAATTCAGCTCAATTCACTTAACTCTGCTTTACCATGACTGGGCAGAAGTTGGACTTAAACAAGTTCTGGAATCAAGTCAAGATGCAGAGGAGGAATGCTTAAAAAAAAATCTAATTTAATTAAAACAGAACTGATTCATCAAAATTTCCAAATGTAAGAACTTATGTTCATAGTGTGAAGTCATTTTTGGCAAACTAGCTTCATTGTATTAATAAAACTTTGACTTACATGCTGAACATCATCAGTATATAAATAAACAATTTATATATGTTTTGATGCAGCAGCAAAATCCTGGCCCTGGTGGTGATGTGGATGAAGTAGCATTGGAGGGATCAAGGAACCTGTTTGGACAAAGTATTGATGGTCAAATCTTACTCAACTACAAGTTTGCTCTGTCAAAGGTTTACTCAACTTAAAGTGCCATAATATTGACTTTTGAAAATGCTTAAGTATTTGAAGGTGCATTTAAAAACTACTCAGGTATTTAAAAGTACAAATGATATTTTTCTAATATCAATACATTGCTATATTAGTCCAAAGTAAAATATTTCTCTTTCAAATAGAGGTTAAGTTATAAGTTTCCCAAACAATAAAGACTCAAGCAAAGTAAAGATTAATTAAAAAAAAATATTTAAAAAAATCCTGAAGTAGAAGTGAATGTACTCAGTTACCGTCCACCACTGCCTGTTTCTGGACCCCAGCAGTGATGGATGCATTCGAGCTGCAGGCGGCCTTTTTAGGTCTTTGTTGTTCCTGTGGACAAGAACCAGATAGCCAGAAGATCCAACTGTTGGCAACTGCATTGAGACAGAGCAGTACAATAGACCGAAGGCATTCAGTCTAAAGGGTTCTGCATGGTTGAACCGAACCGCTAAATTTGGCTCAGATTGTTGCAGCTGCGTGACGAAAATTGCCTAATTGTATCCTCAGCCTCACATTGTCTCCCCCTTTTTATCACAACCCCAGGGGTGAACTTTTCGTCCCCTCTCTTTCCAACGCTGTTGTGTGATTGGTCTGAATTTTGGTCCACTGATGCCTTCTGTTTTTTTTTGTTTGTTTGTTTGTTTTTTGTTCTTTTTCTCGAGTTGGTGTGTCTTTTGGACCATAAAAGGTCTGTGTGAAAATTAACATCTGAAAATCACTTAACCGCTCGTTAACAGTTTGACTTTGGTCCGACTCTGAGCAGGCTGGGCCTGTCAGGCACTTGAAAGTTAAACTAAGATTGTTTCCACAAAGGAATACTTTCAGGTAGAAAACAAGCATCATAGCGGTGTGTCAATCAGTTTTTGTAACTAAAACACAATTTGTGAGGAATTTGTCAATAAAACCGTTTGATGATCTCTGATACTCTCTTCTTCATTCCCTTTTGTGCATCTGTTAAACCAGCAGCATATAAGTTATTTGTTTTCAATTCTGAAATCTGTTCATTTCTAGACAAAGGACAGGCTAGAAGTGAAAGTGATCATGGAGATTGCTCGTCTCTCCCCTCATTCATTTGTTCAGTGACATCACTGACTGATCATCCTGAAAATGCTGCACGACTGTAATACGAAACCTGCCTTCTGTGTGTGCAGTGGTGTGGGAAAACTCATTCATGTGTGTTTGGGTGTGCAAATGAACCTTTTTTTTCTTTTAGTCTCTGTCCTTACTCAGCAAGATCTGAGCTACAGCAAGATACACTATGTGCAGGCGCAGACACACACACATACACACAGATGAATGTAATTGGACACTGGTCCCTAATGGGGTTGAGGGGGAGTTCTGTTTCCTGTTGAGAAAAGTATCTGAGATGAAACAAACTGCTGATAGAGAGACATTAAGATGGGAAAAAGACAATGAAATTATCTAAAAGAAACCAAATCCACCTCCAGTGAAGAAGTGCCATCTTCCCAAGAAGTATGAGGCATCTTCTTAAAAGGAGATCTCACAAATTTATTCTGCAACTCACTAATTTGACAGAAATACTTTATAGACTTATATAATCTCTTTTTTAATATATATATAAAAAACAATGAAAGCAGTGTCTCACAAATGTATTCTCATAAAATTTAATTCAGGCTTGAAATCAGAAAAAAAATTATCAAATGACATGACCGCGGCGAGGGATGCAGTTTGTCATCATAGCTCCACAGATTTTCTTTAAATACATTGTGTTTTTTTTTTTTGTTTGTTTGTTTGTTTTACCACATACGTATCTGGTCTTTAGGTCGACGTTTTTTGTTTAGTAGAAAATGATAGCTGCATCTTCAAAGAAATGTTCTGCCAAACAAGCAAAAGAACAGCTTAATATCCGCTCTGTCGACAACGAAGAACTTGCTAGGCTTTTTAAACTAGCTGTAGCAGATGCTAGCAAGAAAGCCATTGACATGCTGGTGGAGGAAGTGGTCACCCAACTTTCAGTCAAAACACAAGCCATGGTGGCCATAAAGTCTGAAAGGGCATCCCTGAAAGCATTCAACAACCAGTGGAAACCATTTCATCATGTCAGTTATGCAGAGGACTTTCTGAATCAATTTCCAACTGGGGACCAAGAAGAGAAATGTTGTAATGCAGCAACTAGCTAATTTCCATTGGTAACGTATTAGTCTATTGTTTGAGACAGGTCAGATTATTCATAACCAAAATTTTGTTAATCGGTTTCTCTTCAAACTGTCTTTCTGTTGTTAGCTTGAAAATGCTCTTGTAACATTTAAAAACCTACTTCATTCTGCAGATAGTCAAACATGGATGCCAACTAAGCAAAAATAAGTTGACTGAGATGAAAGTAGTAGATGGGAAGTAATGTTCTGGGTCATGCAGAGATCAATGATACATGGCCTGATTAAGAGCATCCAGCTGACAAAGTCATTTATTTCTGCCGGCTCTCTTCTTTCCACACTCCACACTGAGTTTCTGTGTATCTGTATAGGACAACATTGCATGATAGTGACAAACATCTCCTGGACACAGAACAGAAATTCCACCCATAGAGCAAATGAGAGTCAACTTACACAACACAACTTACATATGCGTGTCATGTGACCAGAACTACTTACATTATTTTACTGAGTGCTTTTATCTGAGTTTATGTGGGTGAATGTAAACCTTGCTTGATGTGCTCAACGTCCGCTGTCAGACCAAGCTTTAAAGCACAGCTCAAAATGTTTGATACAGATAATCCCAGAATCTTGCTGTCCACTGAGTGATTTGAAGTGACGCTTGAGAATTCAGAGGTAAAGCCTTACTTCATGCATTAGCACACCCCCACTGCAGAATGCCAGCACCACCATGCATGTTCTTTAGTTTTAAAGCATCAGTTTGGCTCCTTCAGACATACTTCCTGCAGTTCTGAAATGCCTCGAGTTTGGTCTCGTTTGACTATAAAAATGTTTCTCGAGACGGCATTTTGACAAGTATAAATTTTGAAAAGGGGCTCTTTCTTGGTCACACAACACTCCTACAGGAGTTCCTGCAGCTTCCAGTTCATTTCAAGCCTAAGCTTTGGAGGTTCCAAGGTTATTCCAGCACATCCTAATCAATTTCCTTTCATGTGAGAGAGAAAATTCTGGCCTTCTTCCAGAAATTGGCAAGGCAGTGACGTATCCAAATAACTCTGCCAGCTGTTCTTTTTCAAAATGTGTCCTATAAAATATAGTAGTGCTACAATAAGGCTGTAAGAATTTGTAACAACTGTAAGATTTCAGGGTGTATTGAGAGAGAAAACAAAAGTTGGAGATTGGAGCAGAATGAGGTATAAGTGATGTGTAGATGGCTGCATGGCAAGTTAGTACTTTGCAGTTTGACAAAGGATGTACACATTAGTTCTCCCAGTCTACTTTTGTCCAACTCGTTCTGGAGATATCACTATTACAGTAAGTCCTGCAGTCAAAGTTTAACTTTTAGTAAGGAGGTAATATTATCAATTACCATGCTTTCATGGGAATTGTTAATTACCATGCAGTCAAAGGTCAACTCCTTATTACCTGGGTTTATTAACAATCACCATGCTTTCAAGATGTTCATAAGATATGTGTGCCACTTACACTTCACTATGACTGGAAGCAGTTTGAGGCAAATTTGCAGCAATAGTCCAAGAAAAGTTAGGAGATTTACAAAACATTCATCTGTGCTGAGATTTCTAATTATCAGTTTATATCTGTTATACAATTTAACAAAAAGGCTTGATGGTTCTCTTATAGAGGCAATCCAAGAAATGCTTGAATCATATTTCAATAAATTATCTAATTTTTCTATGACCCAAAATCTCACTGTTTGAACTGCCTTTAAATTTATTTTATGCTTGATAGGGAGTCTCGAATGATGATTTTTCAAGCATTTTTTTAGAGATGTTCTTTGGATTTTGACTACTTTGCACTTATTTTTCAACCAATCCTGGTAGCTAACAAGAATTGCATAATGTACTGTATCCTCAAAATCAGGTGAAAAACAAACATTTGAAGGAAGACAAAACTACCTACAGTGGTACTGCCACTGTAATGTACTTCATTTGTTGTCTGTTAATTGTGCCATGCGTTTAATCATGTAAAGTACTTTGAACTGCCTTGTTGCAGAAATGTCCTATGCAAGTAAATTTGACTTGACTTCAGTCAGACGTTTTTCAGGGCCCTCCTGCTCAAAGCCATCACTACCTAGTACCTACAACTATTAGTTGGAGGAACTTAGATAATATGAGTTACAAAAACATGTATTTTACCTTTGGGATTGAAAAATTATTTTCTAAATTTAATATAACTTAATTATAAAACATTGTGGTAATTTGAAAAGACAGGCTAAGGAAATAAGGAATGACATAATTAGGACTTCATGCAATGTCTTAACAGTTCTTTTTGGTACAATATGAAGAAAAACTGTAATAAGAGTGACGTGTGCAGAAAATCATGTACAAGAAGTGACTCTCTTGTAGTTTTTTATTGCATAAGATGTCTGATTTGGTACCCAGTCTAATCTAACTGACCACTTTGTTGCATTTGTGCAACCTACCACACATCCTCTAATTGCTGCTGATATTTGGGTGTAGAGAAGAGCAGAGCCACCGATCCATTAACTGGCCAAGCAAAGCTTGATTGGCTCCGGACGATCCCCCTGAAATAGCAGGATTGGCCGTCGGCCAAGCGCCCATTTCCTGTGCGTCTGAGAGGAGCTCCAGCCACCGGGGCTCAAATGCATTTCCTGACTGTATAAAAGTTTTATTAATGACCAGGAGTGCATCAGCGGCTACGCCCGCTAGTCCGTACTTATTCGCTCAGCCTCTCATTCACTACCTCATCAACGGAGAGAGAGAAAGAGGATGGAGAGAGGATGATGGGAGGGAGAGTGGCAAAGAGACACGATGAGATACAAGCCAATAGGGAGAGAACAGGGTGTGTGAGAGGAGAGAAACAACAAGACTCTGATGGATGGATCAGCAGATAGAATTAGGTAAGACAAACCAGGGTCGAGACATTAGGAGATACATGAAGAAGGAGAGACAAGGAGGGGGATTTCTTTAGGCTCACAATTTATTTTCCTACAGTTAATCAATTACTCTGGATGTCACTGAGTTCACTCTTCTTCCACATATGACTGGCTGAAAGAAGAAAATATAAAACAACCAAAATTCAATCCAATTCAGTTCAGATTATTTTTATATAGAAAAGTCGCCTGAAGGGACTTTAACAGAAGAAGCAGCAGCCAATACAATTAATCTTTACACTTTGTAGGGTGGACATTTTTATATTGTTAACAAAAACAGACTTATTGTATAAAGTAATGTGTTCTAAAGCCTGACCCCAAGGGCCCAATGTCCTGAATGTTCCGGATGTGTCCCTGATCCAGCATCCTCAGCAAACCATCAAGTGCAACAGAAGCCTCTTAATCACCCATTCATCTGACTCTGATGTGTAGCAGGAGGGAAATGTTCAAAACATGCAGGATGCAGGAGAGTATACAAAAAAATTCCCTTCTCACCCTCCGCGGGTGGTCTCTTTCATCCTCTGAGCTCGGGTCCTCTACCAGAGGCTTGGG
>NW_006800091.1:115630-126990 GCF_000485575.1 Poecilia formosa | reverse complement strand
AAAGATTTGGAGGATTTTTTTTTTTCTGACACGATAGGTGTTCCCGGGTCAAATTGACCCGCGACCATTATAGCTGTACATCACAAACGAACATAATACGAGGGTTAAGCTTTATTTGAGTAAGTTACATTGTAAAAAGTTGCTGATATTTTGTTATATTTCTTCTTTTGATATAAACCAGATAGAAGATTGTTTAGTATATATTCTTAAATGATAATATAATACTTTGTTATTATTTTGGCAGTAAATATAACTTTAATGCATTCAACGGTTCCTGTTTCAAACCCTCTTGTGGCAAGTTAGTCAGACATTGTTTCTTTCTTTTTAACAGTTGTTCTCTTTCAGCCATAGAAGACAACTACACAAAACCTTGACTTCTGCAGGTTAAATAAATACAGAAGAAACAATGACTTGTTGACGTGTTGCTTGTCACTGCTGGAGTTTTTTGTAGTCCCATAACCATGGAACCAGTATTTCTTTCCTATTTTTAAAACAAATTCCTATATCTTGCCAAAAAGTTACTTTTAAGTTAGTTTTGTCTTATTTCCAGTGCATTAATAAATTTACATAACAAATTAGATCAAAAATACTGGATAAGATTTTGTGTTTTTGTAGAAAAGGAGGTTGATGTCTGTTACTGTGGGGGCAGAAGCTGCTAGACTTCAGTCTGTTACATTAAAACCCTGTTACATATATATAAAATTACATTTCATCTCATCTGAGCGCCCTAATATTTTACTGCAAACTATTTATTATTTCCCTTCCAGTGCACAATAATGCACTACTTTGTGTTGATACAAACAGAAAACACCAATAGATAAATTGTTCATCTCTTAATGTGTTTCTTTGTGAGAACTTAAGTTATTTTTTTTTCTGCTTTGCACTACTTTACAGTTTTTTACTTCTCTCAATTTGTCGATTTGTTGTTTGCAAGCATTTTCTTTAGAGTTTGCAGGATTTTCCATCTCAGTTTAATGCTTTCTGTGCTCTTAAGCCTGCTTCAATGTGATTAATGTGAACGGCATTATTGACGTTTTGCCAAATATTCTCAACTGAATTCAGGATTGGACTTTAACTGGGCCATTCTTACAGACAGATTTGTCTCTCTGGCTGTATGTTTATCCTCTGTCCAGCTTTGTCCATATTCTCATTAAACTGAGAATATTCTCTGTCTTTGAAGAAGATCCTTCCCATAGCCTGATGCTGACACCACCATGTTTTGCTGTGAACATGTCAGAAGCTTTTATTCTAAGGTTTAAATACACAGAGGTGGATTTTTAACATTTTATTATAAATTCTGTGACTTGTGAACCCAGTTGGTTTTGTTTCTAGGACCCAGTGCTGTTCACAGGCTCCATGAGGAAGAACCTGGACCCTTTTAACCAACACTCAGACGAAGAACTGTGGAACGCCCTGCAGGAGGTCAGCACCAGCTGCCTGTTTCAAACATGGCTTGATTTAATTGATTAGAATCCAAAGACCAAGTCAACAAAAATCAGAAACCAGCTGCAGTTCTACGAACTCACCTCTATATTCAGAGCGGGGTATTTCCGCACTCTGGTGGCCATAGTGGGAACTACAGCCCTGATAATACTGCATTGTTCACGCTTAATATCCACTTCTACACTTAATGTGGAGCTTAGAGAAAAGCTAACAGTCTTCCTCAGTTATACTCATTGAATCAAATATTATTCTGACATATTTTAACGTACTGTTTGATGTTATATTTGTAATGAAGACAATTTTAAATCATAAAAGAAAGCTGTCATAGAACAGTCAACAACATTACATTTTGCCGTCATTACACATCAGATTATTGATTAATGTTTCATGATTATATTTCAAAAGCAACTCTAAACAGGTGGGGTTTTTAGTCAAAATTTAAAGGAACTCAGTGTTTACCATGGTTGGTAACATTAGCAGACCTAATGTTTATGATTAGTTCTTCAAATTAACTCAACTAATGTTTTTCACTGAACCCAACACTGCTGAGCCCACAAGTGGAGGACATTTAAATCAGCAGCCAATTTATAATGGTCTGATCATTCATGCAAGTTTATCCTGCAAGCAGAACACGAGATGTTAAAAGCAGTCTCCAAAAACAAACCCTACAAGACCAAGAAAAGTGCATGTATGTACAATCAGAAAGAGACTACAAAAGTTTAACCTTCATTGGAGATGTGCAAGAAGGACCCTTTGAACACATCAAACCTTTGTCGGACCGAAGTCCATCCATCAAGCCTCTGACATCAGACTGAAGTCAGACGTTGGTAAATGGCTACAAGAAGCATTTCCCTGAAGTTATTTCAATCCAAAGAGTTTGGATATTAGTAACTAGGGTTCAGGGTGTTCTCACATTTCTGTAACTAAAAAACATATTTTTGTTTAGACATTGATTACATTAGACATCAACATGTAACATGTAAGCCACAAGTTTTAGCTAAAGCAGTCATCAGGGTGCCTTTACTGAATGAACTAGCCCAAATCTATCATTAAGGTAATATTTGCACATGCCCAGGGCCACTTCACTCAAAGAAGATCTCTGTGATGAGCAACAACAAAATAAGTGACACATGTTTGGAAAAAATCTGAACATGCTTTTTTGTACATACGTTTTTGTGTCAAAACATATGTACAACTCGAGACTAAAAAGGTTTCTGTAAAAATGTTTATTGATCAGCTGCACCAGACGCTCTAACAAGTGGTTTGTCCTTTCATCCAGAAGTTTTGTAAGGCATCATCTAAGAACCATAGATGTACCAGCGGTTTTTGTTGCGGCAGGAAAAGCTGAGCTCATCCCACAATAAAATGTGAATGGAAAGCTTCAAATGTGTAGAGAGGAGCCTAATTACATCAAATGGATGAAAGATGAGAGCTGTCAACACTTTCCTGGCAGGGTGGGGAGGCAGAGGAAGAGCGGGAGGCAGAGAAAGTTGTGATGTCTGTGACTTGGGGAAAAGCTGAGAATGTGCAGACAGATTACATTCAGAAAATTTTTAAGTAAGAAACAGGTTTTAGAAAGTTTGGTTCACTCACTTTTCTATTTACATTTCATGATGCATGAGAGGTTGCCTACCATATCAACCAAACAAGTTCCATGTTGCTATGCTAACTGCTATCATTTATCCTTTGTGTACCCTGTCTCATATGATTTAATTTAGTCTTTTTAGTACAATTTCTCAACTCTTTGTTGTAAGATTTGTTAAATGCAGCTTGACTCACTTAGGAAAAAGAATGTTGTTTAGTTGAGAAAATACTCAGTCAGGAGTTAACTTGGACCCGGGCCATCCAAAACTAAGTCCTAGCACGTAATGCCGATCCAGTTTAGCTTGAAGTGGTACATTTGATTTATGCTTACCTTGTAATAGAAGAAGGTTCTTCTAAGTACCAGTGGAAGTAGTAAAAGTATGACCAGTCGTACTTGTTTGAAAATAGTCTAATAGCATGTTGATCCTCTTTGTACATTTGGTGAGTGTCCTGGTCCTCTCCTTGTGGTCTCTTCAGAAGGTTTTCTATTTGGACTGAGATGAACATGGAAGAGGGTTGAAAGTATTTTCCAAGCGTCACTCCTAAGCAATCACTTATCATCTAGAGATTCCAGACTGGTTGTATTGGACACTTGATGACCACAAGATGCCTCTCATTGCTGCAGCTATCTAACATTTTACCAGCCTCGCCATCCTGTTCGCTGTGCCTGGGAAGATCAATGCATGTCCTAGTCCAGCCTACTAGCTTAAATATTGAGCCTCTTTTTCAAATTGTAGTTATAATCCACAGGGATAGAAAATCAATGGCTACTCTTAGAAATTCATTAGAAAAAAAATCTAAAAAGTAACATTTAGATTAAATTTCAATTAAATTAAAATGCTTTTCAGTTACTTTTCTTTTTTCGGTTATTTTGTTTACAAACAAATATGTCTTAATATGGGACTTTTTTGCCACTTAAAGGAACACTATGTAAGTTAGCTGAGTAAACTCAGGATAAGTAACATAAGACAACACATCGCTAACACTGAAAAGAATCTAACTTCTGTCTCAGAGCTACTAGTATTTACTGTGCATTGAAAACAAGCCTTCCCTCCCAATTGCCCAATTAGAGTCCCTACATATCACAACCCAATTTAACCATCAGTAATTGCTTGATGAAAAGTAATGAAGTACAAAACACTTCACTTAACGCTGGGGTGTATAACTTTTATAAAACATGTTTTTTTTTTTTTTTTTTTTTTACATATTTGTTATGTTGTGACAGTATAGAATGAGACAAATAATCTGTCAAAAAATAGAGCTCCTCTGCCTTGCCCCTATGTCTCCCTGTCATCTGAACAAATACACTGCTCTGTCTGAAACATCCAGACAGAGCAGTGTCTCTGTCTGGATGACAGAGACACTGCACATAGACAATTACTGTTGTCTATGTGCCGCTAACAACCTCCTGTTTCTCTGAAATGCTACAGCTTAGTTCGCCTGAATATTCACTCCCATGAATACTCCGACTAGTTAGCATGACTACTGATGATGGAGGATAAATAGTTTCCTGTAACAGTAAGTTGGTTTCTCCACAATTAACACATTTAGCAGCGCATACCGGAGGTTGGTGGACAGCACTAAGACACTCCTCCTGGCTATGATTGGTTGTTTTTGACCAGGATTGGTGCATTTCTTCAGACAGCAATAGTAGCACATGGAGGAGGTGGGAGAGATTGATCTTTTCACATATTATCTATGTCATGTTATACAGTCACAACATGGTGACAGCTTTAACAAATATGTGAAAACTGTTTTTGTATTTATTTTTTGGCAATAGAGGAATGCTCTCTTGAAAAATGTTTTCTATAAGAAACTTTTATCCTGACTCCTCAATGAATATTTTCTTCCCTATCCAAAGATTACTCTCACTGCTGTTTACATATTCCAACTCTTGCATATAATTCTGTTTGGGGAAAAAAAAGGCAATTCATTAGCTCAGTGACATTGCTTTGTTACTGAGTACCACTATATAACTTTAGTCTTCTCTTTACTCATTGTTTATCTGACTTCATTATTAGGTTTAGCAAATCCAAAGCTCTCAAAGACTGTAGTGTTTGGCTTCTGTTAGTTAATTAACAAGGTAACTTTAATGAAGTCATTAACAAATTGTTTGCCTCGGTACATAAAAGATGCTTCAGGGGTGAGTTAGTTGTGAGTTAGTCATAATGCTTATTGATTTTTGATGTACAGGGTTATCCACAAAACATTTGGGAGAATAGTTGGCTTGGGTCTAAACTTTCAGTGGTTTAATTGTCCTTTTAAGAGCATTGCACATTGTTGATAAATTGTTCCTTTTTTTCTCCAATAACCATATCACACTCTCATTCACACCAATAAAGCATATTGATCTCATTAGAGAGCGAGTGTGAGCGAGTGTGGCCGACTGGAGTGCGTAATGGGGCAGCATTGATTATGCCTGATAACTCTCGCTCTTTGATGTGGATAATGCAGTCTCTCTCTTCCTGCCTCCATGCTGCCTTTACACTCTAAAACCCCTGGGGCTCAGAGGATATTGGGTTTACTGAGAGCGAGACACAATAAGAGGAGTGCATGTGTTTGTACATGGTGCACAAGCCCAAACGTGACACAAAGAGGTCCTGGAAGAGGAAAGGGAGGACCGCATGCCAAAGACCGGCGTGTGAGAAAACAAGTAGAAGTTCAATGTTAAGCTGAATGTTGGACGTTTTTTCTTGGTAGGAAACAACCAAGAAAGGGTGGTTTTGTTTTAAATACCTTGTTGGGGAATATTTTCTTCCAAAGTAATCTCTCCCTGGAATTAGGGGTATGTAGTTCTCATTAGTTTGCACAAAGATGGATGGAGGATCTGTCAGTTGCTAAAACGTCCCTAATTGTTGACCATAACACATTTTTAGTTCATGTTTATTTCACCAAGAACAGTGCATTAAAGAATATATTGCCAATTCTTTAAAGTAGTCATTACAGGTAATTGCCATTATGGTAGCCAGACATTTGAAGTTGAATTAAAGCTCCATTAAAAGTGTCAACTTTGCATTAACAGTGTCACTATTTGCCAAATGACACTTCATGACAACAGTCATAAACATTCCTGAAGACTCCTTCATGTTCAAGACAGGAGTTATGGCATGTCAATGACAGTGTCATGTCAGCTTTATGCAGCTCCCCTCAAATAAAGTGTTACCATCCAAAAGACAATGAAAATGGTTAGGTAGAAAAGTTTTTGTTTGGCATAATAAAATGAACCTAACTGCATTCAATTACAACTATAATTGAACACAAGTATAAAGAATTTTACTTCAATCTGTCTAAATTGATGCAATAAACTGGATTATGTGTGGTTACACAGCGTTGTAGTCAAGACCACCGAACCCGAGACCAAGTCAAAACCAGTCTTGGTCTTGTCTCGGTCTTGTCGAGACCGAGACAAGACCAAGACTTTTAGGGTCCAAGATCAAGTAAGACCAAGACTGAGGAAGACCAAGACCAGCACCCCGCACTACATGACACAATAAAATGTGAAATATGATCAAAATTGCTTCTCAGTGATTTGAAAGATCCACATTTTCATAAAAACATGCAGATATTAAATGCTTAGAGTTTAAATAAATTATGATTATCAATTCAAACTCTTCAATGTTCTGCTTTGCTTCCATCTCTGTGCCACAATCTGCATAGGTCTGATGTCATCCCTAGCAAGATAACGCCCTGGGTGGTTACTCATATGACCAATGTCAGAAACCACCACTGTCTGCTCGTTTGTGAATGTCATAGCACAATATTGCAGACTTTGGTCACAGCATTGTTGCACGTGCTGGACGTCATTTTCACCTCTATGTATGAACGATTGCTCTATGGATCACTTTTGTTAACAAAAATTACTGCAATAAAATGTTGCCTTATCACTGCAGTGGCTATCCCACCCCATGAAAGTAGGACGACACGGGCCGTGGTGGGGGTCCCTTATTTTAATTTCAGAAAGGTGGCAGCCCTAGTGGCAGTGGTAACAACAACATGTCTTATGTAAGTCACATTATTGCTTGGATTTGAATCGTCATGTATGTCCTCAATGTCCAAGACTGAAGCAAGACCAAGACCAAAGGCAGCTGAGACAAGACCTACACAATCAAGGCCGGTCTCAAGACCAAGACCAGTCTCAAGTACCACAACACTATACCGGCCCCCCCCCCAAGGCTCCTGATACTGGTGTCCCCCATGGTTCCCAGTTTTTTTCAGTTTCTGCACTTCCTGTTAAAATTCTCTGCCAATTTCTGCCAACTTGTTACTAATCAGAGAAATGTATGTCTTCAAAGCCAAGTTGTCTTGGCCTAGCCTGTCTTTTTCTTCCTTGACTCTGTCAACTGGCTTTGGAAACTGTGTAATTCTTTTGAAACACAGTCCAGCTTTATCACTCATTGATGCCTCTGCTTTTTCTATATTTGCCTTAAGTTTCCATTTTAGGGACACATTTGACATCTCCAGGACATTCCCAGCAATTTTCAGCTGATGAATTTTAAGTTTAGCTTTCTCATACTGGTCATTGAGAAAATAGAGCTGGGTTTTTTGAGCATCATTTTCATTCAAGAGCATCTTGCTTTGTGCTTCTAAGTCTTTGGTCTCATTATTTTTTTCTTGCTGTTCAGGTGCTCAATTTTTCTTCGAAGGTTTAACACAAGCTTGTGAAGTTCCTTGTTTTTTTGCTTCAGTCTCGAGCGCTTCAGTCTCAAACAGGTCTTATGTGGAGCATTTTTTTTTTGTGCCAAACCATAAGCTAGATCAGCAGACAAGCGCTGACTTTCAGTCATTTTCATCACATTTTATGTTTTAGTTGCTGTAAAGTTTCAGATTTGTTTGTTTTGTTCAGCAAATTCAATCTTCTACAATCTTTGTATGTCCTGCCGGTGATTTTGGGTTAGATTTTCCTAACAAAAATCTTACCCCAAGATTTTTGTCAGAAATTTAAGAGTTACAAAAATTACATTTCTGTGTATAGAAAATTTTTTTATTTCTTCAACGTTAGCATATTTTATCACTGTTCTATATTTTCATCACAAAATATCAGAAAGTGCTCATTTATACCCGGTCTTCATGTTTTCATATGGTCAAAAAAAAATAAAAAATCTAACCATTACTGTATTTGTCCACTGAAATAATCTGTTCCTTCCCAGCTCTGCCGGTTATGTGGTGCTGCACTTTGTGATGGTTTTTGCTGTCTGTGGCCATGTGGGCTTTTAGAGAATTCGCTGGAGTCAAATGGTTGACAAGCAGCCAACTGAGCCAAGCCCTACAGAGCTGCAATGACCTCATTCCCTGTCTCTTCGCTCCATCAGCTCCACTCGATGACCCCAGATGAGAGTGAGCTGCAGACTGAAGCCGGCTCCCTCCCTCTGCTGGTGAAATATGAACACTTAGCCAGAAATATGAGTTAAATTTAAGTGTTGACTTCAAATTACTTTTGTGTGAGTGTCTGCATGCGTAGCTGTCTGTCCTTTAGATCTCTTAGTTGGTCTTTTGATGGACTGGTGGTATGTCTCCTCTCACCAGGGTCTTCTGGGATTGGATAAAGACTTCACCATGAGGGGGGTTACAGGGTCTATAACCCAGATCTATGAAGCTGGAGGGTTTTTTGTTGTTTTTGAGTTAAAGTCAGTAATAATCTTGTCTGTTTTATTTACTATTTAATGACCAAAGTTGATCTTAAACACTGCCATGTCAGAGTTGGAAACATATGTAGATATATTATCTTCTTTGCAACACAGATGATGTGTGCTTATTGGAGGAACAAACAGGAACATTATTTAGAAAAGAGAAATGATGAGATGTCTAATGTTCTCCACACCAAATCAAGACATGAATGTCTGAAAAAGATCAGTCAGAATTTTACTGCTTTTTAACACTTGGCACCATCTAATATACTCCCAAATGACACTTGATAAATGCTGGCTAACATTCATTTAGATGAATGGAGACGGTCTAAAACTGTTCTTGCTTGATTTTCAGAAGTTATCAGGTTCTGCATTGTTGTTTGTTTAAATATAGAATGGCAAAATTATTTTATCCATCCTAACGCTTTGAATCAAGGTTGCTTTGGATTGTTTTCATAACAGACATTTTTCCACTTCGGATTTAATGAGAAAAACCTTTAATTTTTTTTTTTTACTAAATTGGCCAGAATACCTCATAACCTCCTTACTTGGTTTCGGTAACCAACTTTTAGTAGGTTTATTTTTATCAATTTATTTTGCTTATTGAAAATTCAGAGCTGATATAAAATGCATTTTTAGTGTATACATAAATTATAAAACTAAAGTGTTCCAGTGAGAATTTAGACATCTTTGTATGTCCTGGTATGTTTAGGAAAATGACAGTAAATAACAAAGAAACACATTGGAAAGATATATTATTTTTATTAATCTATTCTTAGCTGTGACATTTCTCAGTGGAGAGAACAGTAGCTTAGCCTAACTTGCAACTTTAATTCTCTTAAAAAAAAAAACAGAAAGTATGTACTCTGTCAGCATACTGCATCCAGCTAGCTTAGTTGAGCATACAGTAAGCAGAAAAAAATCACAGGCAAAATTACAGTAATCTTATAAAAGATTACTGTAATAACATGGAAGTGGACTTTTCTGTTAGCTCACTTGAAAGTGAAAGTGTTGAGATTTTCTCCACCAATCAGGGCTCACATTAATGCTAGCCTAACATTAGCACTAACACAGATAGCACATTCAGAACTAAATTCCCATGTGGTCCAAATCTGTTGAAAGGCTTTGTGTCCGTTGGGTAACTCTTCTTTTATTAATGTTTGTAGAAAAGTTAAGTGTCTTAATACATGATCTGACACTTGAATGTCTGTTTTTAATATACAAGACTTAGATTTTTTTTTTTTTACACAATTAATTTAAAAGTAATGATTTCCATATTTTGAAAAGCAATAATGTAGTCTGGAAAGACAAATGTTCATTTGTACCCCCCATGTTTATTCAAACCAGAAAATAAACAAACATTTTGTTACCCAAACAATTTCTATTAAAATTTATACCCATGTTATTTTTTTTTCCAGATCAACCCGGCCACTGGTCTAGTCAAAGCAGATTCCAAGGCACACAGGTTAACTGTCATGAGGGCCAAGACGTTGAGTGAATCCAAAGTGGGTCTGGAAACATTTCATTTCCTACAGTCCCATTCTACTTCAGGTTAAAATCAGTTATTAAAATCAGAAGTTGGTAATAAAGTCTTTACTTTAGGTTTCTGAGAATCCTATGAGCTCCTGATTCTTGGGTTTTATTTTCTAGTTCTATTCAGTTAATCATTAGTAATTTCAGTGACAATCTTTCAGTTTTAAAATTTAAGTATTAATCTTTTTCATTGATATTAAACAAACCTTGACTTCTGAGAACCAGGCCCATCATCGTACAGAAATGGTATTTGCTTTCTGTCCATTACTTGGATTATTTACTGTTCAACTATTTCACAAGTGTAGAATTATTTCTATCATCCCTCAAGAAATATTTTGAGATTATTCCGTTTCAACCAACAGCTATTTACACTTTTTTGGCTGAGACTAAATAAAAATAGGTAAAACTGACACATAATGATATATAAAAATATAATAAAAATATTAAAATGCTTAAAGTATAGAAAATGTATCTGCAAAACAAAACCTAGCAAACAAAAATAAGAGGTTTGATGAAATTTGTGTATTTCTAATGCCCATTGTGTTTAGAAATGAAAAGCTGTGAAAATGCAAGGACTGAAAAACATAGGTTTTAATAGAACATTTTAAAAATAAATTTAGTTCAGCAGATTTGTGGACATTAGCTACAAAATAAGAATTATACAGCAGATGAGATGGAAAACATGGATTACAGCCCATGTTCTACAATGCTGGGACTGATTGTGTGGAAAGCTTTGTTTTGACACTTTATTATGTATACAATGTGGGAAAAAAAATCAGAAGTGAAAGCTTATCAAAAGGAGAAAATTATACCTTCAGAATCAGCTTCAGTAATATTTCATGCTGCAGTCTGTATGATATAGATCTGCAGAGGAATGAGACTGCCACCTGGTGGACACAAAGCCTTCAACATGACATGCTTAATTAGAAAAATAAAACGCATAAAATCATCATCATAGAAAACCAGCAAATATTAGTTTACAGATTATATAATATTGTACTTTAAAATACAACCCCTGGCAAAAAGTATGGAATCACCAGTCTTGGATGAGCACTCATTCAGACATTTCATGCTGTAAAACAAACTCAGATCAAAAACATGATACAATATTAAGGTCGTTCCAAAGTGCAACTTGTTGGCTTTCAGGAACACTCAAAGAAATGAAGAGAAAATATT
>NW_006800091.1:82526-115601 GCF_000485575.1 Poecilia formosa | reverse complement strand
TAATTAGAAAAATAAAACGCATAAAATCATCATCATAGAAAACCAGCAAATATTAGTTTACAGATTATATAATATTGTACTTTAAAATACTTTCTTCCCCCATTTTAAGCCCCTCCCACCCCCCCACAACAAAAATAAAAAATCGTGCCCCATTTCTACACATCCCAACTTTCACCCACATCATTAGTTCCCATCCATGGGGGTCTCGTTCCCCCTCATGGATGCTGGACATTCCACACCCAGACCCCACAGTGATGTACAAACACGGAACACGTCGAAGCTGCATGAGGACCCATGCACCTTCGGCTCACATAAAAACCTCAACGTTAAACAGGGTTAAAATAAACTACCACGCAGAACAAAACAAAAGGAAAAACACCCATTTATGTTTAAAACCACATTTAAGACGGGATGCTCCACAGTCAACACATTCACTGAGCATGCCCATCATCGTACAAACAATGTGAATATTTACATGCAGCAAGCAATTGCAACAAAGCATCCACTTCCTCATCCCCTGGGCAAAGCACGGCAGTGGTGGCTTAGTGAGAGGTTCATTTGCATTTTTGACCACTGGGAGCTGAGTTGACCCTTTGGTTTGCTACTTAGCTCAACTGTATGACCAGAATGAGCAAGATGTTGAGGCGCAACTGTTTTAATGGTAAACATATCAAAATATTTAAAAATTTACATTTTAAAACTTTTGTTGAATTAAAATAGAATGAGTATCCTATTTATACCACATCCACCTCATGACACATCGCTCCTAATTGTTCATCTGTACACTGAAGAGATGGCTTGTTTACTGATTCAAAAGAGAACAGTAAGGTCATCAACTCAAATCGAAACTCAAGTTGCTCCATATTTGGGAGGAAAACTCACTTTAATTGGCTGGAAAACAAAAAACAGATTTTATTTTTCTTGTGAATTTGTATATTTGAGTGCCTGAACTCAACAGTTGATTCTGCTACAGAAACAGTAATAATGTTTTGTTTTGTTTTTTCTCAGCACTGACATTCACTTAAAGAAAATCCTTCTCCTTTTCACCAGATGGATGAATTTGTCAATCAGTCCACATAGTTTTATTGTTATCTTTACCCCAAGACACCCTCCTGGAGTGTTGTTTAAATTTATGCAGCATACAGACTGTAAGAATTTCAATTACACAGCAACAGAATCTCTAGATCCAAAGTAACATTAGTGTTTTCAGTTCCTAAACTTAAAACCAGAAGATTCAGAGCTGTGGATATTTTTGTTCACCGCCTTCAAAATGTGCAATAGGAGTCTAACCGTTTTTTTTTTTTATTTTTTTTCACCGCCTTCAAAATGTGCAATAGGAGTCTAACCGTTTTTTTTTTTTATTTTTTTTTATTTTTTTATGAAAATTAAATTAAATACTTCTTTATTAAATGATTGAAGTAACTTTTTTTCCTTTCAGATGATTATTTCTGGGTGTGAGAAGGCTCCTCTCTGTACACCCTAAAGGCACCGTCTAGTACTGAACCAGTTCCTTTCTGCAAATTATTCTTGTCAAAAAAAAATTAGAGTTGGACTTAAATATGGTGGCTTAGAAATTGCAAAAATAAACCCTGCAACCTACTAAGCATCAACCAACAAATGTATTTATGAATGCAAAATTCTTTCATTCACCTTCTCTCACTTTCTTTAAACACTTTCTAAATTTAACACTTTCTTCTTCATTCAGTAAAACCACCACATCAAAGACATTATGCGAGCTAAAATTATAAAATCAGATTTTCGTTATTATTATTCTTCATGAGGCAACTGACCAAACAACCCAAAAATGGAATAATTCTCATTACACATTGATTGTTGCAACTCTTATTTATCTGGTACTAAAATTCAACAAAATAAGTCCTGACATAAAAACTGCTTGCAGAGTTAAATTTGTCTTACTTTTTATTTCTTTCTTATTAGAGATTCCAAACCAAGTGTCACCCAGTTCCCAGCCATCATGTTTTTTTTTTATGTTTGTTTTTTGTTTTTTACCAAATATGGGTCAATGAATATTTGCAGTGGCATTATGCAACTTTTACATGGGTAAAAGTTGAAAATAAAACATATTAGAAGCCAAAGAAAGCCCAACTAGATTTTAATCCCAACCAAACTTGATTTGACTGAATCAAAGAACCAGGTCTCTGTGCAGGGGGAAGAAAGGGAGGGGTTTCAACCACCACCAATCCTGGGAGGCCTGAGGGGAGGGGGAGGAGCATGCACATGGGGGAGAGGGGGCGACGTCAGGGTCTTCTCCATGTTCAATCATTCCTGTCGGAGAGAAGCAGTGTGTCTTTAAGGAGTAGTAATGATTTCCTGTTTTAAAATAAAACACAGGTACAGTTGTTACAATCTGCAGGGTTTTTCTCTCTATAAATGAAGATAATATTCAGATTTTGGAAACGCTAAGCACAATTTAGGAAAGAAACTGTTGTGAATTTGATTTGACTTGTTCTCCTTCTAGAGGTACCTGTTCTAAAAGTGACAGAAAATATGGGTGAGCTTTGTGAAATGAAAAGATGGGGAGGATGGACGTGACCAGGAGTCAACAGCCTGATTCACTGAGGCCGTTTGTGAACATAAAGTTTTTTTTAACAACAAAAACATTTTGTTTTGTTGAGGTTTTTACATTTTGTGTTTTGACTGTTGTCTGTTTCTTCTTCTGTTTTTTTTTTTTGTTTGTTTGTTTGTTTTGTCCACCTCATATTCACAAAAATACCGCTATCTTCATCAAAATAACTTCAATAGTTAAAATGGTCTGGCTGCTTTGACATAAAACACAATAAGTAAATAAAATACCTGCCATTAGAAATTTGTGGAAAACAGAAAATTCCCTGAAAGTATTAATTTTTTTCCCCCCACATTTATAAAACATCATCTATTTATTGGATTTTTGTCCCAGAGCCTTAAACTTTCTGCAGTAGCAAACATTCACCACAAGGTGGAATCATTACAGGTTTGTTCTATAATCTAAAGCAAGCCTTGTTGCCCCAACATAGAGGATGTAGGTGGTTTGTGATTTGGATACAAACATCTATTTAAAAAATAATCATTTTAGTTCTGGGTTAACAGTCAGAGGGAGATCTTTAATGATACAGATGTTCTCCTCCAGCTGGCTTTAATCTGTAGTCTTACTTGGTGCAGTTTAAATTTTAATACAAAGTTAAACTGATTGGTAACAATTAAGGCAATTATTAATTTTATTTAAAAAGGTTGATGGTTTAGTATACTTTAAAGAATTCAATTTTTATTAGACACATCACCTTTAAAAAAGGTCTAATATGAGCTTCCTTTTAATAAAAGAGAAAACTCTGAGCCATTTGGCTCAAGTTAAAGTTTTCACTAACTAAAAAGGAACATGACTCCATGCCTCAAACTAAGCAGGTTTCTCAGCAGGCCTCTCCTTCCACCCTTATACCTGTTTGATCATCTCTCCGGTTCTCTCGATGACGATGGTTTTGGCCTCTTTAACAGGTGAAGTGGCCTGGTAGTCGTCGCTAAGCAGCCCAAGGATCGGGTACTGGTTCCTGTACCTGCACAGCCAAACACATGGAGAATCATGGGACTCGTTTTAGTGTGCTTAATGTAAACTTGTGAAGTCAGTATAGTAATCTATTCAATGATGTTCACCCAGTTGTGACTTAGGAGGCAGAGGAGACATCTGACAAATCATTTTGTGTTCCACTATAATCCAACTCAGTTCTACGTTTGAATTAGATGGATCTGAATTAATTTGAACAACAGATTGAACTGCGATATGAATGGAAAACCGTTTGTCATTTCAGAAAACTTTACTGTGAATCAACACCAAATGAAATATTGAAACACATTGTACGAAATCATCAACGACCTTTGGCTAATTTTTGATGTGTACAGGAAATAATATAATACACACATTAACCCACAACATAGTTGAATTCTGACTGGTAAATATGGCATAAGGCCCATAAACTGTCAACTATTATACATGAACTGTGTAATAACTTGTATAATGTATTTTACATGACATAAACTGAGAAATTTAGAGCTTTGTGTTGATTCTTAGACTAAACTGAATGAAATGATTGCCATCTTTGCTTAAGCTAAATACTTCACAAAGTGAATAAGTGATTTCAGGTCAGCAGTGTGCCGCGTGACTGCTGTACCTCTTGGTGATAATTGTCTTGGTGACGTTCTTGGAGCTGTCGTTCCTCTCCATCAACAGTCTTCTGATCTCCTGAAGGCAAAGAGAGCTCAAAGTCAACAAAGTTCAATCAGTTTCAGAAAAAAAGGCTGAACAAGGAACTCCTGACCACAAGAAACAGTTTAATACTCTCTGAAATATGTCTCATAAGTTCTACAGAGACCATCATTTCCCTCTTGCATGTTTTAAGGAATTAATCCTCATTTTCCAGTCACTTGAATTCACTTCAGGCGCTACAAACTGTGGCGTAGGTGTCTGATGAAGCTTGATAAGACGAATATTTATGTGCTTTAATTGGTTGAACAGAAAAAAATGTTGAAACCTCAGAATGCAGTTGGACCAGAAAGCTAACCTCTGAAGTAATTAAAAAAAAAAAAAAACACAGGTGTTGTGCTTCTAAGTGCCAGCTGCTGACATTATTTAATATAAGGTAGTAAGTCCATCAACCTCCAGGTTATTTTTCTTATTCTATTAATATTCTACATAGACAATATTCTCACCAGCTTTTAAAATGATTGTTTTTTGCGAGTAGTAAACTTTTATCCCCCATTCAAGAGCCAAACTCCTCACCACTCTGTCTGGGTCATGAGCCGGCAAGCCGTTCCCAAGCCGTTTACAGCTACTGGTATTCTAAGAACTTATAATGTTTGAATCTGTAAAAGTATCAGAAGATTGGTTATTTTAAATGTTAAAAAAAACAAACAAACATGAAATTCCAACAATCTTTAGGAAACATTCAGCATTTTGAATTTTCTAGGAAAACTTTACTTAGTTTTTTAGGAAAGCTGAGCTAAACAAAAAAATACTTATGCTAATAGCAGAAGTGTGCCAACTGCTGCCTAAGTATTCCAATAGGCATTGTTTAGCTGTAAATGGTTTACCAGGGTGCAAATATTATAAAGTTGTACATAAGATATATTTAAACTTTACTTTTGCTGACCTCTTGCCAAAAATGGGAACTTTTATTTGATTTGGTTGGTTTGCTCTACGTTTCTGACTTAAACAGCTTCTGGAACAACCTGGGAGCCACCAGGGCTGTCCACAACGATGTCAGTTTAACAGCAACATTTACCAAGAGGCTGCTGAGCAAGCTCAGTACAAAATAAACACCTTCAACCTCAACTTAAATCTGCTGACATGGACAGGCCAGATGATTCTTCTGTACAAAGATCGAGCTCTTAGACCACAAAGAGGACGAGTATGTGAAGCTCCTACATGGACTGAACCATCTCTCAAGCATGGTGGTGGCAGCTTCATGCTGTGGTTCTGATAACAGTAGAGTTGTTTTCATGCTGCTTTGTGTTTATTGCACATTCGGACCCCTGATAGAGGGGATAGAGGGAAGGCAAAGAAGTGTTTCCACATTTTACCCTAAACTTAGGAAAGGTTTAAACTCTAAGAGATGAAATATTGTTTTTTTGTTGTTGTTGATCTCCAGTAGATTAGATCAATATCTGAGGTGAAACATTACAGTGAAAGAGGTGTTGAATGTTTCAAACCTCCTCCTTTTGCTTGATGGTGATCTCCCGCTGCTCCAACTTGGACAGCAGCTCTGAAATCTTCAGCTGGAGAGAGCTCTCTGCGGATGAGGACTTGGTGGTGGTGGTGTTGGTTGTGGTTATCTGCATCTGCAACTTCGATATCTGAGACTGAGGCCCATCCCAGTGAGAGGAGGGAAAGAATAAGCAAAAACATGCAGATTTTATTCAGCCATGTAAAGGGATAACGTTACTAAATCTTCATCACAAGCACTTTTCTACATACAAATGTTCCAACTAATTATTAAGTCCACACTCAAAATTAAAAGAGTTAAACTTTTCAAAGTATAAATGTAAAGGTTTCCTATGAGTTTACAGTATAACATACATTTACTCAGTTGTTAAACAAAAAAAGGGGGGGGAGGATAAGACAGGAAGGAAGGAGGGAAGGAAGACAGAGAGAGAAGAAGGTAGGAAGGAAACAGGGAAGGAGAGCAAGGAAAGAAAGGAGATAGAGACAAAGAAAAAAAGCAAGAAAATACAAAACAAGGATGCAAAGAATGAAAACAGAAAGAAAAGAAGAAAAAACTAAGAAAGAAGAAAGGATGGGAATTAGAAATAAATTAAATAAAAATATAAAGCAAGAGAGGTAGAAAAAAGATAAGGAAGGAAGGAAGCTAGCTAGACATGTAGCTGTGACTAGATAACTAGCTAGCTGGATCGTTCGCTAGCTAGAGGAGGAGGATGGTTGGTCATAATTGGCATTTTACAGTTTTGCTATATTTGTTTGCAGTTCACACATTTCTTAAGAAGTTGTAGATCTGCTATGTTTTGTCAAGTTTGACCAAACTGGACCCAAAATGACAGCAAGGAATTAATGATCACAAAATGTACAAATCTAACTTCTACACAGGTCTTGTAAGATTTCACTTTAAACTACTGTGACTTTTTAGCAAGACTTTCAAGCCTGCTTTGTTTGTATTTTTTTCTCTTTTTTTGCATCTTACCCTCAGTTTCTCTATCTCTCTGTCTCTTTCTGTTTTCAGGGTCTCCAGCTCCTGCCTGTAGTGCTGAGCCAGCGCCTCTGTTTTGAGGTGCAGGTTGCCGTTGCTGGATTGTCCGGCCAGCTGAACAAAACAGACAGACGGACAAAAAATGTAAGGAAACAGATCAAAATAAATAAACATAATATAACAAACCCTAATGAATTCAATGGATTTTTTTTTGTCATCCATCACAACAGAAAGTGTCCACAAGAAAACATTAATCTATATTTAAGCCAATCAGATTTCTTTATGGATGGATAGTCCATGTTTTGGAGGAAGTTGATCTCTACCCTCTGTTTGAGCATCTCGTTCTCCTTCTCCAGTACTCTCATTCTTCCCTCCAGCTCTCTGATCTTGAAGCTGCCGACCGAGTCGCTGCTTCGGCAAGCGGAGAGCTGACTCTCCAGGGAACGCTGGGACGCTTGGGCTTCCTTCAGGGACAGCTGCACAAAAACACACAAACTCTTCACTTAAATACTTTATTCGGAAAGGTCGTAACTTAAATAAAAATCCATAAACTAAAAAATTGCTTCGTACAGCTCCTCCCTGTAGTCCAACTACAGAACTTGTTGAGATGTGGACTTTGACTGGGTCATCACTCGCCCTCTGAAGTTGATGTTCAGTTTGTCTGTCAACAGTTAATTTTAATGTGGGATATTGCTGATGTCTTTCCACCCTGGCACTGTACTAACACACGTATCTTATTCAAATATGTCTGTAGCAATACATTTAACAAATTTCCATCCAAAACTATGAGGGAATAATTATCCATACATTCAATGATTCAACTGGAAGAAAAAAAAAACTGAAGAGGGCTACATGTGATATGACTTTGGTTTAGTTTGGGTTCAAATGTAATAAATTAAGCTCATACATCACATGATCTGATTAGAATCATTAGATCATTTGAATGACAGACAGTACCTGCAGCTTGTTGTTGCTCTCTCTGACGTTCTCTATGAGGGACTCATACTGCAGAGCCTGGTCTGCTTTGAAAGCCAGATCTCTTTCCAAAGACTCCTTCTCACTTTCCAGACGCTGTGAACACACACATACACACACACCTGTTGGTAGTTTTCAGGACAGAAATGCAGTTTATTCTAGAATCTGCATAAGCTGTAAAACCACATTTTTACTGGAATGAAACCTCATCAATAACATTGCACAATTGATCAGGTTTCTTGTTTGCAGAAAGAATGGAAAGGAAAATATGAAAATAAATTTCCAGCCATGCTGGTTTGTTTGTGCGACATGCTAACGTTAACTTTGCGAGGCGTTTTATGTCTGGCCTGAGCAGAGAGGACATCATGTCCCGACTCCACACACACTACTGCAGAGATTTTCTCTTTAAAAAATAGAGTTTGAGGTTATTGGTACAGGATTTTGTTGCTAAAACTGATTCACTTAAAACAAATCTTAACCATGAAAAAAGAAAATAAAGGTAAAGTTTAATCCGTACAGGTTTTAACAGCACCTTCAGGAGGCTGAACAGCATGTTAACACAGCAGGAACAGCTGGGATTTTCACAGACATTTTCTGAAAACATCTCTGAAGTGGAGCTGCAACTAAATTATTTTAGTTCCTGATTATTAGCTGAGGTTTCAATGGTTTAATGAAATTCGGCTTTCTGCTTGTTTTGACAGCTTATGCTGTGCAAAACCAACAGATTTGACATTTTCCAGGTCAATCTGCAGAATACTATTTATGCTAAGTAATGATCTGCAACTAAACCTCTATTGTTTGGGAAAAGTTTAACTCCACTACATTTGAAATCTGTCTAGTTACTAGTCAGCAGCAGCAGCAGCAGCAATTATCCCAACACACTTTTAAATCTGCCTAGTTTTCTTTTTCTACCTTCATGTTTGCCTTCATGTTACTCCTCAATTACCCGTCAGCAAAAAGAAAATGAAACAGAAGCTGATGTTTTTTGTAGGGCTCCATTATGGTTGAGCTGAGTCACCACACCTTGCCCCTGCCTCAATGATGACGGCTCTCACCCGCATGTCCTCAGACATCTGCATCAGCTCCTCTCTCAGGCTGCTGAAGGTGGAGAGCAGCAGACGCATGCTCTTCTCTGCAGTGAAACGAGTCTGAAACACAGCCAGATGTGAGAGGCGAGTTAATATCAGACAGGTTCTTATCATTCTCCTGCCCTAATGGAGGATCACAGGAAATAACAGGTCATATTTATATAAATAACAGGTCCAGCTGACAGCCGGGCCATTGGACTGAATGCTCATGTTGTTTTTGAGCATCAAGTTTATCAGGTAAGAGAAAATGCTGTTTTACTGCCGTCTTTTACATTTTTGTAAATGTTTTATAAACTATGTACACTTTGAGCTATATAAAAGGGATGTACTTTCTTTTCTACCAGGACTACAGGTACATAACCTATAGTTCTGTCTCTGAACCAAAATCTATGAGAAGCCTGGTTAAAGTTCAGTCCTCTCTCCATCTGAACCAAACAGCTCTGAGGAATGAAAAGCCCTACTGTGAAAGCAAACTATGGCTGCAGGAGCTGGAACGAGAACACAAATAAGCAATAATAGCTTATTATTTATTCATTAAAATGTGTTGGAGTATTTTCTGTGTATCTCACCTCCAGCAGGTAGCGCATCTGCTGCTTGGTCAGTTCGTTGGCTCCTTTGGGAATCAGAGACTCCACCTCCTGTGTCTCACCCTGCACACAGAGAGACACAACTCAGCACATATTCACCGCCTCATACAAACAGGAGATTACATCAGTATTGATTGTTTCTGATCAGATAAGGTGTAGAGAGGAAATTTTATTTAATATAACTGACTGATTCTTGTCTGTTATGTACACAGCTGATCTTTAAGGTATTTAATTGTCTCAAGAGCTCAGCTCAGACGCGGCTCTCACCTTTAGGTCGCTGGAGAGATTCAGAGTGTGTTTCCTGTAACACACAGAGAGGAAAAACAAAGTGAGGTAGGCAGCATAGCTTGGAGGGAGATGAATGACAAAAGTGTGCGCCTGCACAGAAAACTGATATTTGTTCTTGCAGTATTCCAGGAATCTCAGGTGAACACAGAGGGAGGCAGGTGAAATAAAACGTATCGGTCTTAATATCAGCACACATCAAAATTGGACATAAATGAAGTTTAAGACAACATTGTGACATTGTAACATTGCAACTATTATCTGACCTAGAAGCATCCTTACCATGACTTAAATATTGTCATTTCATGACTTGTGTGTTTCTGCTCTGTTACATTTATATTTCTGCTGCACAACTGAACTTGAACCATGAAGGGTCTCCAGAGTCTAGAGGGCCACATGAAAAGGTATGGCAGGCCAGATTTGGGCCCTGGGACCTTTATATTGCATGCGTCTCTGAAGCTTCACGCTTTATATTTGCACTTTTTTTTGCTTTAAATACCTTGACGTGAAGTGTAAGATTTCCACAATGTAATGTTGTGTTTGACTAAATTAAAGAACACCCCTTAAGTATTTTTTTTGCATCCTTTAAGTCTACTAACAAATTCATGAATCTATTCGGTTTCCTATTTGGCTGCAACTTTAGACACCCAAGGATTAATAGAGAACCGACTTTTTCTCCTAAGTCTCTAAATTTCCCACACTGAAACAGCAGACCACCTGCTGAGTCTGCAGAAGTCGTATGTAAAACTCTGGATAATGGGAACGACTGAAACTCGACTCCAACCTGTTTGAACAAGCTGCAGATGAACCACTGCAGGCAAGTGGCCAAGCCCTCCCTGTGGTTGTTTACTTGGCATCGGCTTCATTAGATGTCAACAAAGTGAAACTATGATATCAATGTTATCAACTCATCTCTAAGGTTATGAAGGTTGTGTGCAGTGAGTTTGAGTCAAAAAGACAACAAGCTCCCAAGGACTAAAAGGAGATGTCTCGTATGTTTACTTTAGTTGGATTCACAAAGTTTCCTGTGAAAAATGCAATGTTTTATTAAAAATGTATTTTTCATGGATAATGGTTTACCGATTTTAGCCAATTGTTGAACCCCATGGTTTTCAGTGTTTTGCAGTGTTACTATGCATTGACAAATCCAAAATCTTCAGGAATATAATTTTCAAGCAGCTAAGCAAGATTTCTGTAGATAAGCAAGTTTTTATGTTAATGTCATTCTGTTAATGACTCTACCACTCGTTAACAGAAATATATTTTTAAGGAGAGAAGTTATGTACCTTATGTTCAGACATCATGAGCCTAGCATCGGTATCTTTTTCTCGTTAGATCAACAAAACATTTTAACCTCACGTTACCGTGGCAATGTCTACTTATGATCTTGAAATAAGATTTAAAACTTGTTTTATGGTGTTAACAGTTTCAATAGTTTTACTATATGAAAATAAAATTATCTCCACTTGTAAATTAAATTAAAAATCAAAGCAAACAAATACACTCTTCACAGACCAGTGAATTGGTCTATTCTAATGAAACACAAAACCGTCACAACAGGAATACCGACTCATGACACTGGGTCTCTCAAATGAGTTATTCAATTTAGGAATATAATGTCAAGAAATGTGCTTTGTTTACTTTATCATGACTCACAAAAATACACATATATACAAATACACACACACACAAATATATATATATATATATATATATATATATATATATATATATATAGCACTTACTGTCCGCGGATCTTGGACACGTTATCGAAGATGTAGGAGTGGATATCGCAGTTCTTCCTGTAGACATCTGCCAGCAGTTCGCCAAAGTAACGCGTGTCCAGTTTCGTTGGCTCCAGCGTCTCCCTCTGCTCTGACATGGAGAATTTCTGCTTCACCGATGGAGCTTTCTGCTGAATGATGTTGACAATCTCCACTTCTTCAACCACTGCAGAACCAGGCTGGTACTCATCTTCCTCCCCGTCCTCGCTCGCTTCCAATTCGACTTTCACGTCGTCCTGGAGCACACACAAAACTTTGATCAAATTTGCAGCCAGAAACATACCAGGACCTTGGCCATGAAAAACAATTAAGTTTCTCCGCATCTTGGCCAAATAGTGGCAGCTTGTGTGCGTAAATGTTAATCCTGTTTGGATTAGAGAAAATCTATCCTGAGTTATAACAATTTTTACTTTTAAATAGACTAAATTTACAAAAACTGAAATTATTATGGCATTCATGCCAGTGATAAGTGTATGTAGACTTGTGACTGGATGACCCAAAGTCCATATTTAAGCTGCTTCATCCATGTAAACTCTCCATAAAGCTCAGCAAAAACTGCTGAGATTTCCATCTACGGTTTCAAAAGAGCAATACGAAGCAGTCACTAATGTGCAGTCACGACTAGCAGTCTGCATTCCTGGTCATCCCCCAAGTTGTTGGATTTCAGAGGTTGAGGTCAGAGCTTTGGTCAGACTAATTAGATCCTTGCTCACAAGTTACACTGTGAAAGTCAGAGCAGAGGAGAAAATATCTATGAACAAGAAGCCAACTAGAAAATGGTTGCTGGACGAATCACAAAGAAGATCCAGAGGAATTTCTGAAAGAATTGGCACCCTCTAGTTCTTCTAGTGATTCATTTATTTGGCTCGTCGTAGTAGCGCTGACATGATGTCATTTTAAAGGGCTTTCCCAAAACTGCTGAAGTATAACTGGAAGCAAAATGTTGCATTGGAAGGAACTTTAGTGAAAGAGAAAGAGACAGAACCATAAAGCAGAGGACCAGAATGTAGACGGTAATGCTTCCAGCTAATGACAACATCAGCAATTTAATATGTAGCCGTGAATCAAGCCAACGCCACGCTTCACAATAAAACTGAAACCTACAGACAATCAGAGCCAAACAGACTCCAGTTTAACATGTAGCGACAGAGTTGTGTGAAGCAGTCAGCTCTCATCATCACTTCTGTAAACTCCCAGAGTTGAGCTGCTGTAGACCATTCATACAAACAGCACAGCGACTCCTTCAAGACTCTAAACTGAAGGAGTTTTCTAGTCGTAAGGTTTTCTCACTGTTAAAAAATGTGAGACATTCGTCTCATGTTTATGGCTGGCCTTTTTATCTGTGAGAAACAAAAATGTAAGTGTCAGTTCACCAACATTAGGGCAACACATTAAAACTGTACTGCAAGATTTGTACATAAGATACAAAAACAAGTCAAGGACTGTCATTTGCTTGAAACATTTTGATATTTCTGACCCCCTCCTTTTCAATGTGTTACAAGTTCTCACATTAAACCTGCACATTTTTTTGAATGTTTACTGGCTGAATACTAAAATAATACTACCCTCACTAACAAGGGTTGCCAACTTTTGAATGAAACTTGGAGTGAAACGATAAGGGTTGATCCAAATATTCATTAATTTTTAAGAAACAAGAAATTACATTTTTATTAATTTAGATTAGTCTTGAAAGTTATTAGTTCCTAGTGGTTGAGATTAGCAGACTAAAGTCAAGTGGTCTCTTACTTCTGCACAGACCAGATAGACAGTGATTTACTGTGGTTTGTCCTTATTTGGAGAGAAAACTATTCGGGCAGAGTAAGAGCACAAGAAAGAGATCAAATGCTTGAGTCTGTTAATTGTGCTTCAGTTTTTAATTCAAAAGTCCAAAAAGTTTTTGTTGACGTGGAGGACAAAAATGCAAGCAGAAGGAACGAAATTCTCAGACATGTATTAAGAATTAAGTGAATGCAAACAAGCAGGAGACTGGAGAAAAATAAATATGGAGGTAGATCTAACAAAAGTTGCAAGCAAACCAGGAATCTGATTAAATGAATGTGAAACAGCTGACAAAGAGTAAGGATGGAGGTATGAAAGAGTTTCAGACACAATACTACACTACAACAGAAGACAGGAGAAATTACAGAGCAAGACCTACAATCAAAGACCACCCAAGAACCGCCTACAGTACTTCTCTCACTGTTTCCAAACACTGGATTTAGTTAATTTAGCAAGTGTTACTGTTTACTATCAATTCAAATTTTTGCACTAATGGTACAACAAGAAACAATGTAGAGGTTGATGGAAAATGACCAGACAGAATTCCACACTTCATGGAATGAGTGAATGTCATGACAGGTTCCCACTGAACACGGTGACAACTTTTCAGTGCAATATAAATAAACTTGCTAATGCTACACAGGAATGTATTGCAGATGGATGTGTTAGTTTGCACCTCAATAGGAAATAGGTTGCTGTTTAACTGGAAATTCAGAGATTGGATGAGATGAACTCCAGGGATGCTGAGTTTTGTCCTTCAGACACCGTTTACGGGGAGGACAGAAAGAAACGGGACTGTAGGAATTTCTACATGGCACAACCTATTCAATCAGGTGGCAAAAAATACTTGAGTGTTTCAAACTCCAACTGTTTCCTGCTTTAAGTCTTGTGAAAAAGCCTGCTGTGTGCTACTCATGCATACATAAAAGACACTGGTGTAAGATGACGGCAAAATATATCAACAAGCACCTTCCAGACATCACGCACTATTTGAATTGAAATAAAAAAATGTACCAGAAAACTAGCAATGAGTCATCATACGGTCTGTCACCAAGATCCCAAACCTACGGACAAATGATTGATGAATCAATCATCTCAATCTCACTAGCAACATGTAAATCTTACTGAAGAACTGTGGAATGAGCTGAATATCTAGAGATATTTAAAGCAGAATGGTAAAGCAAAGATTGCAAAAAGTCAGCAAATCAGCGTGGTGCAATTAACAAATGTCTGAACTGTAAGACTTTGTCTCACTGGCAAACCATGTTTCCTTCAGTTAAAGACAAAACGTTTTCCTCCCTGTAAATCCTAGCGATGACTTCATGAGTCAGCACAGTATCAGTATTCAAAAGATCTGGATACTGATTCATTGGCAATGCCTGCCAAACTGTGACTATCCAATCAGAACCAAATTACCCATTTAGAGTATCTGATAAGAACAAATCAAAAACCACATCAAAGTGGTTGATGGTCTTAATGAAGATAAATGCAAATAATTACCCACAACTAAAAAGATATTTTACACGGGCCGACTCCCACACCTGGGAAGGTTATTGTATCGCGCTATCAAAACAGAACCTGTTTCCAGTGTTTGAACAAGGGCTTGGTGGCAATGGGAGAAACTCCCATGACACATGTCTGTGGTATCTGACTGGCTGCAGAGAACGTGGTATAAAAACCTGCAGGCTGGTCTATAATCCTGCAGAGCTCAGACGTCGCTGTGTCAGGTTTGAAAAAGAGCATCTCTTACATGGTTTGGAGCAAATGCAAACAGCAGAGGTGTAAAAAGCAAAGACTGCTTACATGGCGGAGTAGCGTACATGGAGGTGGGTGTGTCAGCTTCACACACATGCCTGTCATACCCGTAGAAAAAGGGAGAGTGGAGATAAAGAAGAATCATGAACCAGTCTGCACACTACACAGCTCTAGGGTGAGAGCTTGTTATCCAACCAGACCAACCAGTAGGTGTCAGCCCTAACAATAGTACACATTGTACATGTGTACTACTGTGTTCTTTACCTTTATCTAAACTTTAAGGTTAACAGGATCAAAAACAGCAATTCTGAAATGAAAATCAGAAACTGTGTTTAGTCGGTTTTAATTGCGCTGTAGGTAATTTGCCGAGAAAGTTTGGGACATTGATTGAATGTGCAATCAAACTCTGATACGGACCCTGAAGTGAACTCTGGTGCGGTTTGAATGCATGTGTGAAAAGCAAGCGGGATGGAGACCGCTCCAAAAGTAGGACGCGAACTACAGCGCAGGGCATTCTGGGTAAACAACCAAACAAAGGAATGAGTCTAATGCTACTGGGAGAAATGACTCGTGGTCTTTTGCCAAAGACAAAAGAGAAATCTTACAACCGCTAAAATCTGACACCACTCCATTTTTTACGCTTTATGATGAAGGTAGTTGCACTGCTTCCGTAGTTCTTGAGGCAGCGCCACCAACAGGCTTTGGTTGCAATTCTGGTCCTCAGTCGAACTGAACCTAATGGATTATCAGTTGGGAAAACGCCATATGTTTAGCTTGTCACAAAAAAATAAGAAAATGTGCATTTTGTTTTTTACTCCTTTATTGCAACAATACTTGTCATCACTAGAGGCAATATCACCACTTAGAGCTCAGTGGGATTCAACAACCAGTGGCAATCACAAATTTCGACTCTTAGGGCCCGATTTCATTTACCTAATCTGATAAAAGTCAACAGCTCAATTAGCTCTTTGTCACTAGCACAGAGGATCTGGTAAGTGTTCAAAAGGGAAAAGTCCACACACTCAACTCTGCTACTTATCTCACAAATGCATTTTCTTTACAACTATGTCTGTTGTAACAAAGAGGTTTGCCAACAGCATAACGTTTATGGCCCAGAGGTCTTATGAACACATACATTTTATTATTCTCTTTTCTTTTTAAAACTCATGAATAATTCTATGATATTACACAACCACAAGTACATACACATAAAAAAGACAGTGTGGAATTCATTGAAGCGTCACAGCACATTTAGCAGCCTTTATTTATACAGCGCAAAGCCATACAGGTTCAAGTCTTGGCCTGGGAACAGAATCTTTTTTGTGATGGGATCCTAACTAAATTAAACCTAAACATATCTTGAAAGACAAACCTAAAGTAAACTCTAATGCTATCAGCAGGTAGGTGACTTAGACAGCGGAAGATGTAAGGAGTAAAAGATTTTGTCAGCAAGAGGACATTTTGTACTTGCTATGCAGGTTCTGGTTAAAAAGACACGAGGCAGGGATCTGAGCCTGGACCTTCTTGTTGCAAGGCAACAGTACAACTAACTGCACCGCCGAGCAACAACACAATATCCATGTAAAATATCAATAAGAAACAATATCAGCTGTTTGCTGGTAAATGAAATCAGACAGGTAATATCTGGCCCAAAAAACATTTAAAATATATTCATTTTCTTTCCAGATTGAGAACAAATTATATCCCAAAACTCAAAAGTCAGATTTTCTATCACAGTTTGTGGGACAGGGGACCTTGCGGTGCCATTCTGGCTCTCAGAACTTTGTGTGTCCAAGTAATACTAGAGGTTGTTACTGAAGAGAGGAGGAGTCATCTTTCCACACAAGCTCTTTGTTAGAGTCTCTGTGAGCTTCTTTGTGCTGGAGTACATCAAAATATCTCCCAGTCATTGAGGTGTTTCAGTCAGGATGCTCAGCAAAATAAATTAGCCCTTTTTTCCCAATTTTGTTACAGGTTTCCCATCACGACATTCTCATTGCATCAACTTTAACTATTTCTCTGCAAGCAACAAAGAGATAGAAAGAGGGAATAAAAAGTTGTCAGATTTCAGATTAAAACTTTTTAAAAAGGTCAGAAGACAAAAAGTTCAATGAACCAACAAAGCCCTTTCAGCTGCAAGGATCATCTTTCCAGGAATCACACAGGTGTAACAGCATGTTGCTGCCTCAGGCCTTTAACCTGCACCGAAGCAGCTACATGCTACAGATATGCAGTGATCTGAGTAACACAGATGTGACCCATTTGACTTGAAAGACTCATTTATATTAAAAAAAAAACACATTTACTTCAGCAAAACTATAAAAACAAGCCCTCTGAGCAAATGTCTGAGTCTATGTTGTAGAAAATGGAGCAACATTTCTGGAATTTTCCGTGTGCAGGAATATGTCTAAACATCAAAAATTTATTTCTTGGAGATGGACAGAGAACTGGCTGGTGGCTGGAGAACAATTTCTCCTAGACCAACCCTGATGCGCACTTAGAAAAAATAAAAAATAAATAAATAAGCAAACATATTGAAGATAAACTGTTGAGAACTCTCTTTGGTGTGGTAGCTGGTGCAGAGGGACAAAGAACCACATATTTGCTGTCTCAATGACAATAACTGAAGAGAAACCACAAATGATGCAAGGAGCTTCTAGAAAGAAAACCCTTTTCTAAGATGGCATGTTAATTATTCAGTGGTTACTTTTAAACAGAACACTTCTTTCCATGTCACAAGGGTTAGAAAAACAAGAATCACATCGGGGGTTTTTTCAATATCATGCAGCCCTAATAGTTATAATGACAAACATTCATCAAAGGAAATGAAAACATGGGCATGTTGTGATTGTTGCACCACTATTATGAATCCACTCCAAGAAAAGGTTGTGGGCCAAATTCGGTATCTCTCACATCTACAGATTTTCACCATCAGCCAAGCAAAACCTTGGTGACAGATCTCTTCTTCATGCACCAGCTGTCAACATAACTGTTTACTTTACCAGAATTACATTACAAAACATTTAGGTTGACAGACTGGAAAACCAAGCTAGAAAGACAGTTAGTGCTGCAAGACTAAATATACAAATACTTAATTAGTCCACCAGCTTCATTTTAGAAAATCAAATGATCCCAATGAGTTGTAGCTGCTTTGAGAGCCAAAACTTCCTGCAGAATAAGATTAAGGTATCATTTCACTCACAATGTAGCTGCAAAAAAATATGGGGCAAGAGTAAAAATGCTGAATTTTAGAGTGTAAAACTGTTAATACTGCATCACCGTCCATACAGGCAAGCTTTTCATTATTAAGTTAATTAACCAAAAGTAAATTTGTAAAGCTACCTATACACTAACTTGATTGGATGTTTATTGAGAATCTGTAAAAATCATTAAGTATTTCCAGTTAAGGCAAAGCTGTAAATCTACCATAGAGATTCATTGGTGGCTTGAAAACAAATTAAAACACTTGAAAGATTTATTTCCAGACTGTAAAAATTATGAACATGACACTCTGTGTTCCCTTCCTCACCACAAAGTGACATCCTGTTTCACTGCCCTGTAATTTAGCTGGAATACTCTCCAAAGGAATGGGGAAACAAATAGCGGAGCAGAAACAAAAAAAAGCTACAGTAAGCTGCTGTGGGTCTCAGTTTACCAAACTCAGTTAGTCCTGGAGTCTAAATGATGTGACTGAAATCACTGCAGGACCGTACTTCTCTCTGCAGCAGAGCTCAAAGAGAAGTAGACATTACTCAGCGGCTGTCGCCCTTACTTCCAATTAAAGCAACTTATCTGTCAGCAGAAGTATTTAAACAAAGTGTGACAGCTTTAAACTGAGCCTTCTTAAACACTGACAGAGCACATGATTTTCACTAAAGCATTTACAGACTGCTGCAGCTGCATTATCATCCCCAAGCAGGGCAGTTGAACATTTCTTATCAGCAGTTTGATAGTAAAAAAAAATTTTTTAAAGGCTTTTGCAGGCCTCACAAGTCAATCTGGAACTGATCCACAACTTATGGCCAAACTCAGCAGAGGAGAGACTTGAGCTTAGCGCTGAGCTAAGCTATGCCACTAGTAATTAGTAATTACAGTGTTCAAAGCAAAGAGCTTAGTTTATAAAACAGGTCAGCATCTACTTCTCTAAGTTCTGTCATCACATGATTAACAGAATGTAAAAAGTACATGTTATCAACCAACCCATCAGCAAGAAACATCGAAATGGTATCAAGCTAATATGCTAGCACCCTAGCAAAGATCCTCAGCAAAAATCAGTTTGTTGAATATATTTTGTAGCCTTACACTTTTGTTTGCTTTTTTACAAACAAAAAATCAGGTGATACAGAAGCACATTCCATTATTTTATTAAGTTAATGCTATTTTTAGAGTTCCACCGGGCTCCCAAGAGCCTGGAGCAGCAGGTGTGCAGACTAGCTAGCCAGGCTAATAATCTAGCTATTAACCAGGTAATGCCAGTTTGTTATATTCTCAGTTGTACTTTCTAAGAAATAGAACAAGAAGAAGAAATAATACTCTGCACAATATGTACATTTACTTAACTTTTATGAAATTTATCAGGTGTTTATTCTGTTTCAACATTTGTTAAACAAATTTTAATATGACTTACTGTTTTAGCCAACACTGACATGAATTGTATTACTTATGACTAAAGTAATAAGAACAACATACTGATTTTTCTAAATACCTGTATATGACTACCCACTCCATGCATTACTATGCATCAAAACTAAATGTATTGACAGCATCATAATGACTGGCTAATCATATATTAGGAGGATGACTGTAATAACTTATTTTGGCTTTAAATAAAAGCAATTATTATGCAACATCTCTGTAAATACTTTTAGGCAGTGGTTCAGTTTTCAGTTTGGCCATAGGAAGGTTCTGTCAAATGAAGTAGATATTTTTTTTCTTAAAATATCTGATGCATGAATGGTATGACTGGGTACCCTTTTGAGAGTAAAGAATTGTCAGGTATTCTGTCCATAACTTCATAATTGGCTGTCTTGATGGTGGATGTTAATGAATTTGCTTACCACTAGTTTCCTAAAAAAATTACATTCAGACCTACTAATGGTTTGATGTGTGGAAAAAAGTAAATGTGGAAACAGATTATTGGATTACCAGTTGAGTAATAAGCAACTGTTAAAATCCAGGTGTATGAGCATTTCTGTTTACTTTGCTAAGACAGCAGTGCTGAAAGTTATCGTGAGAACAGGCAGCTGAGACATAAAGTCATCTAAAAAAAAAAAAAAGAGCTGATCTAATAATGTCACAGTTTGACGGGGTGTTAATTTGGGTTTTTATGAAAATAAGGGGTAAGGGTTCAATGGATTTAATATTCAAGACTAAACAAGAAAACAGCAGGATGAAAGCCTGATTAGGCCCTGCATTACTGTCCTTAACCAACGGGATTTCTTCTCGAGCGTATTTGTGCCGACTTGTTTTTAATCTATATCCACCCTAAAGCTGAGTCCCCTTCAACAATAACAGTCTTTTACTGGATAAGGTCCACGTTTTACTGCACCAGAATCAAGCCAGTCATTGAGGTTATAACTCATGCAGGTGTGTCCCTGGCGTGTACCAACCTGATGGCAGCGTATAACTGCAGGCCAATATACAGTACAAATTGATCAGGCGGTAACCTCAATCTGTCACAGTTTCATCTGCTCAATCAGAAGAATGTAAGTTACAACTGGATTTTCCAGGACTTGTTTTTATGTGGGAGAGTAAAACATTTGCATGTTATATTTAGTGAAAGTCACTAGCAGTTATTATTTACAAATAGCCGACAGTCAATTGACACTTCTCTCACTGGCTTTATGCCCCAGTTCTGCTTGCATCTTATTTTAGGCAGCTTTTGGTAAAACAGTCAGTTATTCAAAGTACAGCATGCTTCTGGCTTTTCTGCTTCACCACACCTTCCATTTAGAGATCACTCATCGTCATTGTGACTCCGACATGTGTTGGTTTTGGAAAAGATTTTTCATTCCTGTCTCGGACTATGAAAGAAGGCTTGAACGATGATGACTACTTGGTCTTACTGCACAAAACCGTTCCACAGATGCAACTCTAAATCACTGATTGTTGTTCCTAAAACTGGCTAAACACACGGAAGGGCTGTGACAATATATTAAATACAGCCCTATGTCATCTGCAAATGTGAGTGTGACAATATGAATGGAAAGATTCATATTCTACCATTTATTTTAATTCTTCAAATTAAAAAAATGGTAGAAGTGAAGCTGCGTAGTATTCAAACTTATTTTTAGTAGAATTAAAACGTTAGCTATAGCCTTGTGTACAGGCTTCACGCCTTATTTTTCTGTGCTACAGTCCAACGTGTTGTTTAGCAGAAGCTAATGCTATAGCCAACCTCAATTCTCCCATTGAAAGAATACAACCCTAGAACACAAACTTAACTTCAGGATTATACTTTGCATATTCTATAATCCTCTTTGACATGGTATTTATGTTTATATCTTGTTCTCTATTGTCTGTTTTATTTTGTGTATGTTTGTTTAAGAAATCAAAAGAACATGAGGAGAAAAAACAGAACTGCTGCATAATCTGTGTTCAAAGATTTCAAAATAAGAAAATAAATATTGACTACTTTTAAACTTCTTAATAGTTTCTAACCAAAATTTCAACACAGATGTTGAACATTATTCAACTGAAAGTTTACAAAAGAGGCAAGTAAATTAGAGCAGAAAGAGAGTTTTGCCCACTACTTCCTTTGGACTAGGAAGATGGAGTATGACATAGAACCAATGTGTGAGATCAGATCATGCAGATTCCATAAATCTAGGATCTTCTTGCTGCAAGGCAAACACATTGCCAACTACAGCAGTATGCAGTTCACTCTATTAAATCTGTTTCTCCATTATTTTTGCTGCCTACTGTCTCACATGTTGACATAGCAGCTAACACAATCCTAGCATGGTTGCCGGTGTGTGTTCGTAACCCAGGAGTAAGAGTCACAGTTGTTCTTGCACAACATTAGTGTTCAAACAGCTGAGGTCAAACCCCAAATCCTCCCTGACGTTAAACACCTCAGCTCTAACTGGGATCCACCAGAGCTGATCCTTTTTTACTCATTTCAAACACAAACATGTGTTTCAGGCCTCCACACCTGCTAGTCGCTTTGTTTTTATTACAAACACATGTGGAGTGTCGAGAGATTTCCATATATTTCCACTTCTGGTAAAAATAGCATCACAACAGCAACACAGGCCTAGGAAATGGTTTCAGATGTGCAATATTGTGAAAAGCTAAAAAAAAAACTGAAAAGAGAAAAAATGAAGTCCGGATTGACAACAAGTCCCCGTTTCTGTTGCTCAAGAAACCACTAAGAGGTGTGGCTGCTTCACTGCAACAAGTTTCTTTAAATTTTGTCACCACCCAAAACATTTTCCTATAACCAGGTTGACAGAATCTAGAGGACAAGTGCCTGAGGCCAGACAGCCAAAATCATTTTCTGAAGTATTAATTAACAAGGAAGAACAAACACCAGACAGGTAAGATGAAACCAAAAACCGTCGGAGAAACTGGAGATGATTAAAGGCATTGAATCATTGAGTTCAATTACAGGGCAAGAGTTTTACTGACCAAATTAGGGCCTAGTCCTCTATTCAGAAGCACAGCAGGGTTTCAGGCAACATACCTTTGTGAGTTGTCAGTCAACTGTGTATAAAAACTCAATTAGGGGTAGCTGTTAGAGACTTTTCATTTACTAAAATAAAGCTAAAATATTGTAATACCCTGGAAACTGGAGATTTCCAGACATCACAAGCTGACATTGTTGCCGTGTCCTTCATGGAGACAATATGCTAAATGCAGGCCAACTACCGGGCCAGGCGACTCATGTAGAAATATATGAACATTACACATCTAACAGTGCAGGACAAATATTAATATGGTAGCTCCAAAATCTTTATGAACAAATCAAACAAGTACTGTCTTTTAGATTGGGCTAATGTAGATTTTGCTTTCATTGCCAACAATAAATACATAGCTACACCAAGAAAAATAAGATAATCAAATCTAAAAACAAAATACATGGCTAACATGCAAAGCCATTTTTGTTTTATATCCATTTGGTGTTTTATTATAACTTCGTAAATTTTTTTGTTTTTATTATGTAAAGCATTTCAAACTGCCTTGCTGCTGAAATGAGCTATGCAAATAAACTTGACTGATTGATATCTACAAAGATTCACATATCCATTTCCCACAAATTAATACATCTTTGTTCTTTTTATTAAAATATTGTGTTTGATTTGGTGTTAGGCAAGTTAAATTATTATTTTCTTTGGTAAGTAATTCTTTTTTTAGCCTCTGTTTCTGAATTTCCAGTCAAAATGCTGCTCTAGTAGGTGGCAGAAACTCTCACATTATTGACATCAGCAGTCTAAAGAAATGTATCATGAGCATGGCTGAAGATGTATCAGGCCATCAGTCAGTAACTTCTTCTGCTGAGGTTTACTGAAAACATTCAGGTCAGACTCAGAGGTGAAAAACAAAAAATGAAAAGGATTCCACTGTTATTGTAGCATAGAAAGCCATTTCAAGCATGTAGGAAGTAATCTGGTGCATCACTATTTCTAACAATCTGCTGATTGTATGCAAATAAGATAAGCAAAGATTTTAAAAATGTCCTTTTATGTCCATCATAAAATTATAGACGAGAAGCACAAATACAGTGGAAAATATCTCTTAATGCAGAGAAACTTAGTCTTTATGGGCATATTATCATAAATTTTACTGAAAGGTATATTTAAATAGTGATTCACCAATCAGGCAGCCAGTTATCAAAATGTTTAATTTTTTTCCCCTCAGGCATCTCAAACTTGTAACAGGAAGTTCAAGCAGTGCAGGACTTGTTTTTTGTTTTTTCCTGGGTAATACATCAAAACTAAAAATTCCCACCTTTTTTTGTCTATAAACGCACCAAAACAGACATGGCCTTTTATGCATTTTTGTTTTGAGTTCAGTAAAAGAAAGTCAAACAAATGTTACAGATATATGTTCAAAAGCATAAATGGTTATATACATTTACTTCAAAAATGGGTATTAACATTTAAATATTGCCAAAAAAGCTTTCTGTAGAATGTAGTAAATGGACAGCCAACTTCTAGGTATAGTTCAGCAAGATTTTTTATTTTTTTTGGGGGGGGAGGGGGGTTACTGGTTTTTGAGCAAACTTTAGGATTTCCAGAAAGCTCTCAACAGCAGCCCAGTTTGGTGGTGGATGTGCTTCTGGCCAAGCATTCCCTCCTTCTCAGCTAGACAGCAGGTTAGAGGTCCAAAGTGACACAGCAGTGGTAATTACTCCTTCTCTGTTCATGTGAACGCAGCTTAGACTTTTGTCAGGCTGTGCCAAGTCAAATGGGACAGACACGCCATAAATCAAAGAGCCTCCCTGCTAAATACACGACGCTGCAGGTTCACATCAAAGGAATGTTCCCCACCTATTGCAAAGGCTTCTGGGACGTAGCCAGACACGCCCCAGTTCTAACACCCGTCCTTGCAACAGTAGGAGTTCCTGTGATTGTGAGCAACGTGGGGCTAAGTGTGTGAATGTGGAGTAAGGAGGGCGAGGCTGCACACTCAGCTCTGAAGTCTCAAACAAAGAATACGCACGACTCTCCCACCTCAGAGTCATGTTCTGTATCTGCCAAATGCTTTCTTTGCAATTTTATGTCATGCAAAAGTTCACTTATGTTCCTTCAGACCCAGACGTCTGGCTCATAATCAATTCCAGTCTAATTCCTTAACAATTTATTTAACTATTATGTAGAACAGATTTGTTGTAGGGTGATTTCCTTTTCAAATACCTTTTACAATTTAGAGGTTGGGCAGTGTTTTAATATCAGACTGGATTAGCTCTCCACCCCCTGAGATCATGTTGACTGATACAGTCACTGAGTAATTCCTGGGTAAATTTCAACCGTTAGCTGTTTGGTTTCATGGGAGTGGCAAGTAAATGTTTGTGTAATAATCTCTTCCCAACTTCATTAGAAACTTAATTTGTTTCTCATTATCACAGTTATATTTCTTCTCTGAGCTGCAGCGGTTCAGACACATAGTAGAAAAGGAGACTCTTTCAGTTTCTGTTTTCAATGACCCGATTGATTTTTATTTAAAAAGAAGCTACATTCTACTTGTTGCAACAAGCTGCTGGCTCGTTTATCTGCAGAAGTGCAGAACGCTCACCTGAGCTCTTAAACATGAAGCGTCTGTTGGTGCAGTTTCAACTCGTAGGAGAGCTGATGCTGGTGTAAGACTCTTCTCCGAGTTTAAATCAAGTGTGCGTTGAAATGATTCTCCAAATGTTTAGCATTTCTAACCAGGTTTTATGAAAACAGTGAAGAAGAAAAAACTGCAATTTAAAGTTGGGATTAAAATTCAAAAGGCTTCTTGTTGACAGGAGCATCTGAATAAACTGGAAAACCTTTTGAAAATGTATTTATTTCAGTAACATAACATTGTAGTCATTTATTTCTATTTAGTCTTAATGATTCGTAATAGTTGTAATAAGGAATTTAATCCATCTCATGACAAATTGAAATAAGCTCTAATAATTTCCATTCTGGCGATTAATATTTTTAAACTGCAATTTTGTTTGAAGAAACAACTTAACCCATTTTATTTATTGACTCACTTGTGTGTAGTTTTTAATGTCCTTTTTATATGCTATGTTTGGTTGTTGTGTGTTATTTTGGATATTGAAGAAGACTTCCAGTTCCAATATAAAATGTTCTGTACAAAATGAAAGTTTATCTGTCTTTGAGGAATTGAACTGGGATTATTATGCCATTATCAATATATTAGTCTCAAGATAGTGTCAGAACAAAAACAACATCATTTATCGCAATAATTTCTGGAACAATTTATTGCCCAGCAAAATTTGCTATTGTGATGACAGGCTTAGTCCAATCCTATTTCTCCCTAGCCCAGATAGGACTTCTGACACCTCTAGTTCTGTAGTGGATTAACACAAAGGATGGGACAGTTAGGGCTCAATATACATTTGTGAAAAGTGCTGCTTGTTGTGTTTTCCACACATTTTCCTTCCACTCAATTTTCTATCAACATGCTTGCATGATGGCCCAATTTTTTTAGCAATAATGTTTTGTGGTGTACCTTCCTATGGAGAAATGTCAAAACTTTCCCATTGATTGTGTGCAATAGTAATAATTGTTATTGCACTTTTTTTAATTTCTGTAAGCTGTAATTAACAACAAGAAGAAAATCAGGGCATACAGTCTGAAATTACAAACATGCAATGCTCCGTGCTCCTATTTTCCAAACCAGTGTTCATCCAGACATGAAAAATAATTAAATTCCATTTTTTTCCTTGACTGTGTATTCCCTTTTCACCAATCAGACTTTGCAGTATGGTTCATGGTGCATTGCTCTGTGTATGTGTATCTGTCAGGCCGCTCACCTCTTGCTCCACCTCCTGCAGGCTTGCCTCGCTCTTGTTGGGACTGGACGGCTGGCTGAACACTGAATGGCTGCTTTGAGCGTCAGTCTGAAAGAAACAACCAGAAAAAGAAGACAGAAGAGAATCAGACTCTGTCTTTTTGGACATCAGACCCAGAAATTAGGACTTTACTGGTTTCTAATGTAAAAAAATAAATAAAAAAAATAAAAAAAAAATATCCAAAGGCATCACTAAGCAAAGCAGCTAGAAGATTTACTTGTGACTCACACAAGTAAACCTTAATTGTACTATGTAATTAATTTTATTACATAGTAAAATTAATGGGCTATGACAAGTAGAAAGTAATTTTATTGTCATTCCTTGAGGTAAAGAAGGACATGTGCAAACAGAAGAGGTCAATATTAACATAAGTATGATTTGATCCCGTCTGCTGATGAGATTAAACCTGCAGCTTTTAAAAATCTCCATAAAGAAATGAGATGCTTGCGAGAAAAAGATGTTCTGCATTTTCTCATGACTTGAAAAGAAACATACATTGTAATAATGCACAGACTTTGGTGTTTACAGTCAGTGAAGCAGGTGTTGACGCCTGTACTTATACCCTGATGTCACTCTGAAGGTATGAGGAAAACAAAAAGCCAACTGTAAGCCAGAATTACCTCCTGATATGACAAGATATGATATACCATTCCTATAGCCTTAAGTCCTCCACTACAGTAGGGATGGACCGTAAGGCTAAAACACTTACCACCACATATGCGATTATATTAGTCGATATGAATAATTATTGATTATTTTTTTTGTTTTAAATATTTGAAATACTGCCAAACTGGTGGCGTGACCTTTCCTGTTTTATCCAGTTTTCACTCCACGCCATTCCTTTTTATTTTTCAGTGATTATGAGGCACTGTGGCCTTAAACTGCTGCTGCACAAAAAAGAGTGAGTGAGTTAGTTTATGCCGCCTTGCTAAAGCCTTTCCTCTGCCTATATCCCCCAGAATGCCATGTGGTTTTGGACCAAAGTGCAGTGAAATTATTGAATATTTTATAAGACACATATTGATATTGATCGCATGTCAATTGCAATATCTTGCAATTAATTTCTTGTCCAGCCATCACTGCTGGATTTTTTTATGTTTAGGTTAGCTCACTATAATCCTCATCTACAATGACAGTGCTCTACAAATTATTCTATTCTAAATAATTATGTTATTATGTATGTTATAAATATTTTATATTATTTAGCTTGACTCGTTAAAAAGGGGAAATATAAACCAATTCTATTCTTTTTTTTACACTGGAAATATGATGCCAGATTTGATTCTGATGCTGTGTGTGTCCTTAAAAACTAAATTCAGACAGAACATTATGTAATATGTTTAAAAATCCACATGTCAAAGAGAAAGGCGCTGAACACACAGGAAGCAGAGTTAATCTATGTGTTACAAATATAAGCTGCAGCAGAGTCACAGAGGGTGTGGCACATATTACTCATTATTAAAAAAAAAAAGCACCTCAAATACCTTGATAATAGTCTAGTGCGCTGAAAACCAAACATAAGCAAATCAGTAACTAAGGAAGTGTATAGAAGGCCAAATTATGCATAAAGGCAAAAGAGGAAGACATGGAGAAGCTGATATGTTTTACCGCCTGCAGCAGGAGAATCTGTAAACCTCTGTGAAATCACGAGCGGAGCAAGAACAAGTTAACCGGCAAGAACTTGGATTCAGGACCAGACTGATGCCATTAACAAGAAAACAAACAGAAACTCTCAGACAATTGGCAGAACCATCAATGAGAGTTTATATTAATAAATTAACATTGTACTGTAGGGAGGGACCGACTGTTAATCAAAAGGTATTTCAAAACTCTTTTTCTGCTTCAGCAGTGTTCACCTTGCAAAAGGAGGGAACAGTTTCCATCGGGATAATTAAAAGGAAGGCAATCTCCTGGTTGTTTCTCAATGGAGGTGTCCTAACAAAAGTATTTTATATGACAAACCACCAGAAAGAAGCATATGATTGCAAACCAGAAGGAGGCTGGTGAATGTTTGATTGTTTACAAATAAAAATGTGAAAATTAAGGTGTCCAAATATATTCAACCCGCTTAAACTCCTAAACATAATCTTGCGCAACCAATGCACTAAGAAGTCACCTAATTAGTAAATAGAGTCCACCTGGGTGTAATTTAATCTTTGTTTAAACTCAGCTGTTCTATGAAGGACTTAGTGTTTTTTTAGAAATCATTAGTTAACAAACAGCATTATGAAGATCAATAAACACATCAGATGGGTCAAGGAGAGAATTTTCAAGTCTATCCGTTAAAGGTTATCTGGGCTATCCCTAACCCTAGTGCACCATTCATAAACATTAGTTGATACACCAAGAAAATACTTAGCAAAAGCTTATACTAATGCATTAAATTCAACAATGTTGATGTACACAATGTGTCAATAACAAAACGTGGGACAGCACATCTCCCTTAACAGGGTCAAATTTGTTATTTCACACATACCTGATATACCGAATTATTCCCCTACTTCAAAATAAGAGCATGAATATAAAAATCTTAACTACTTAAAGAATTCATATCAGTTCGTAACCAAAACTTCAAAACATGTCTAACATTATTTAACTGAAAGTTTACAAAATAGCCAATTACCAATTCCAAAGTTAGCAAAAAGGTTAAAGTGCTAAACAAAAAATGAGCACCTTATTAACGCAGTTGCAAAAGTTTACATACCGCTGCTACTGATTATTTGAAAAATAGAAAGAGTACAGAAAGGAAATCCAAGGCACGCAGATTAATTAAAGAAGCAGACAAGAGGTTCATGCTAACACTGGAGGTGCTGCAGAGATGATTAGATCAAGCTGAAGAATCTGTTGGCAGGACAACTGTTAGCTGGAAACTCCAAAAATCTGACCTTCATGGAAAAGTGGCAAGCAAAAACCTGTTCAAGGTTTGCTTAAAGCCATGTAGGGGGAACAGAAAACGTGGACAAATGTGTGCTGGTGAAATGTTGAATACTACAGAACCATTACGGGACATTCCTTGGGGAAAAACTTGAGACTTGGGTGGAAGTTCAACTTCCAGCAAGATACGCCCCTAAACATCCAACCAAAACTACAATGGAACGGCTTAGATTCAAACAAAGTCATGTCATGTTTTTAAATCTTAAAGAGGTGTAGTATGTCTTTTAACAATCCTTCATTTATGAGTTACAAAACCCGGAAGTTCAAACCTGGAAGGTTCACACTCTGCGGGAGTTTGTTTTATATGCAAATTAGCAAAAGATCTGCAGGTATGCGGACCTTTACGTCATCTGCTTTCTGTTCATCATATTCCTGACAGATACTCTAGGCTGTGAAAATTCAGAGCCCGGTGTGAGATTTGAGAACCTGGTGCCACATAGCACACATCCCCACAGCGCCACAGCCTGTCTGAGGCCTCAGCCCTGCACCGCATTTCTGTCTTCCTCTGACATCTGTGATGGATCATGACTGGCAAACTAATAAACAGAGATGTCTGACAGCTCAGTGTGAGCCCAAACTGATTTATGAAAACAAAACAAGGTCAAGTTGGAGTTAGGTCTGACTTAAAGTTTCTGCAGCAGAACCAGCTCTTAATACGAGCCGTTTGCCAGTTATTTGCCTGGCTGAGATAAACAGAAAAAACCAGTCCACCAGGAAGCCTTGCATGCTTTTGTCTCAATAACTAGGCCATAATGATTTACAAGTACAGTTTTGACTTGTTAAAATCTGAACAAAATACAGCAGAAAAGTGAACACAGTGAAGAATGACACATAATCACCTTAAACATCCAGGATCATAAGTCAAGAGTCAAACATTTTCTAGCTGCCAAAAATGACATTTTAAACAGTTTAACAAGAAGCCATTTGCTATTAGGAGTCTGAGAGTCAACTGAAATAATAGGAGAATCAAAAATAATGGTTTAGTTCATTATGCTGCTTTTGGTTTTCTTCAGAAATACAAACACTGCATCATAACATACCTTGAATATTGGGTCGAGAGTCAAGAAGCCATTAGATTTGACTGAACATGTTAACAAAATCAACCAAACAACAACGAATCTCTCTGAATTTCACACCTACAAACTCTGAAGTAACATGATCACTATTAGGTATACTTCAGAACTGTGGGTGCCACTGATTTAATGAGATACAAACAACTAGATGTGTAAACAAAGAGTATTTCTTGAGCTGTAACACATTTCATGATCTGCACCAATAGAGGCTTTTAAGGTTAGCTTTTCAGATAAACCCTCGACTTATGGGAGGGTTTCTGTTGATCTGTCTAACTTGGAATTTGAAGACAAAAGGAATTCATTACTATTCATACAAAGATTAAATAATAATTGGTTTTAGTGTTGAGACACCTTTCTGTTTACTTTGAGTCTGGAATGGTTGCTGACATATGCCAGATTAGATTGGGTGTTTGTTATTTTATTCCCTTTACTTTTTTGCACTTTCCTTGTTTTGTTCTACACTCAACTACCTTACTGTAAGTCACGGCTTCCTGGACATTAGTATCCATTTTTCAAACGTATGGTTTGTAATGTGGACCCTCCGATATTTCTGGATACATATTAGCAGACAGAGCTCGAGTGTATGGATTGGCCAGAGCCTCTGCGTCTCAATGACTTTTAGAATTGTTATTTTTGTTTATCAATTTGTCTTTTCTCCAATTCACAAACCCATTTTATACCCAGGATTTTGTCCCTTACTACCATATCATTGCCATGTTAACCACTTAGCCATTTATTTCTAGTTATTTAGGAATTTTTATAACTAAAGACACTTAACAGCATCTTTTCTGTAGATTTTACAACTCATTTACATTGCTCGTGGTTCCAATCTCTGGTTTGGTCACTCTTTTCAAACATGGTCATGACTCTTGATCAAACTAAATCAAATCTGAGAAACCTCATATTTATTCGTTTTACTTTTTGAAGTTGAATAAGCACATTTCTTTGCAGAACAGTTCGATTTGATATTATGTCAACTATTACTCAAACCATCAGTTGTCAAAGTGGATACAAAACTGTCTATGCAAGTTTGGTTGCAGACGGCAAAAACCTACAAATGTATGAAACAACAACACTGACATTATTCATCTGCTTCAGTTAAACACCTCACAATCCTACAGGCATTACTATCACATGACCAAACAAATACCAACCATGTCCCTCCCCCTTTACAAAACACACAAACACAGGAGATAAAGATGGTAATAAACATTGGTTATGATTTTAAAAAAGCAAAATGTATCAACAGGAAGATGCTGAAAGGTCATAGTTGTCCGTATTTAGAAAGATCGACGAAAACAGAGATTGGAACCTCATCCAAGGGAAATATGTTGGAAAATGTTCAGAAAATAGTGTATATTAATGCTGTATTTGAGACTTTGGTATGTTTATGACATCTGTTATTAGTATATGTTTACTTACTATACATAGTTTTACTTATAGGGCCAATATCACATGTTTTAAAATGACCTACAGCAGCCGATACTGACGTTAATGCTGATATTTTTGTGCATCCCTAGCAGCAAACACGAGCAAGAGTTTTGATTTCCCACTTCTAAATTACAGTGAAGGCAGCATGATTTGAGGTTGCATGTGACGTAAATGTGCTCCACCTTTCTTAGTCAGTTCATCGAAATAAGTCAAAGTCCAAAGCAGTAAAATTTTGTTAAAGTTGCAATACATTTAAGTTTCTGAGCTCAAATATGTACCTTAAATCATAAACAAAAACTCCAAGTTTTAGTATGTTCCCTTAAAATTTTGCTCGCAGGCCAAATGTTTTAAAGTTTTAAGAGCAACATTTTATTTTCTAGTGATTCTCTCTTTGGAGGTAGAGAGATGAAAGCACTCACCTCAGTAATAAAATTCTGTTGCTGTTGTTGCTGTTGCTGGTAGATAATTTCAGTCCCATGGCTGCTGCTGTTGTTCACACGGGGCAGAGTCTGCAGGTACATCGGCTGCACCATCGGCTGCACCATGGGCTGCACCATGGGCTGCACCACGGCCTGCTGCATCATGGGCTGCTGCATGAACATGTAGTTCTGCTGGGGCATGGCCTGCTGCACCGGAACCAGGTACCTCATTGTCCCGTAGGAGCCGTTCATCGCGGTCACCGGCAGCGTAGTCACATTAGAGACCGAAGACAACTGTATCGGTGAAACCGGAGACACTGGGGAGACCTGTGGGAGCGGAGACGCCGGTGACACCGACCTGGTCGAGAACACCTGCGTGGTCACCGGCTCAGATGTCATCGTTTTGTACGTTTGAATCTTCTGCGTCTTGTGGACAACCGGCTCGGAAGTCAGCGTTTTGTAAGTGTGAAACTTCTGGGTCGACTGGACAACCGGCTCGGATGTCATCGTTTTGTACGTTTGAAACTTCTGGGTCGTGTGGACAACCGGCTCGGAAGTCAGCGTTTTGTAAGTGTGAAACTTCTGGGTCGACTGGACAACCGGCTCGGATGTCATCGTTTTGTACGTTTGAAAATTCTGCGTCTTGTGGACAACCGGCTCGGAAGTCAGCGTTTTGTAAGTGTGAAACTTCTGGGTCGACTGGACAACCGGCTCGGATGTCATCGTTTTGTACGTTTGAAAATTCTGCGTCTTGTGGACAACCGGCT
>NW_006800091.1:81234-82516 GCF_000485575.1 Poecilia formosa | reverse complement strand
AAGTTTGGGAGAGTCCACGAAGTTAGGAAAAAAAAAAAACACGCAGGATTCTAAAGAGCTCCTCCGTGGAGTTCTCTGTCTGCAAACTGGTGATTCGCCACCGACTGATTTCCTCCTCAGCTGGGAAGACTGGGTAGGAAAGTCCAGTTGGAGGAGTGACTTGCTTGTGAAGGATAACCTGAAACATGAGGGAGGAGCTCTGCTGCTCTGAATGCAAATGTTAGGGAAGGCGGGAGGGCTCAGACATATTTTCACTGTGGAACCCAGCACACAACTTCAGGCATGTCGGCCTAATTATTGCCAACGCCCTGAAACACTATTTGTGAAGAGTACTCCATTTACTTTCGCATTACTAAAACAAAACTAAACAAAAAAAAGTATGCTATTTTACTTCACACTGTTTCCTTCAGAGAGACAGCAACCTGCCATCGGAAGTGCCATTAGTAGGTGCGGTGTCACGATTTGCGCTCGGCCCTGCTGTTCCTTCAAGCCCATAGGTAAAATAACTAACTCACTTTAAAAGACATAAACAGAAGCTGCAAATTTCAGTGGAAAAACAAACATGCATAATGTGATTCAGCCGCCAGGTGGAGACAAACACCGCTTAATAAAAAATCCGACACAGTTCCATTGCTTTATCGAAATCCCAGTGGCGGTTCGTGCATGAATACCACCTTTTACACAGAAAGAAAATCTTTATTTCGAGACAAAGAAAAGTAGTTAATAATAATAATGTATATTATTATTATTATTATTATTATTATTATTATTATTATTATTATTATTATTATTATAGATTGCTATTAGCTGCAATATGATTGCTTACAGCAAGAATGTCCACTGCATGAAATGTGTGATTTTCGACAGCTATTGACACCTAGTTCTGCCGTGCGCATGGAGATTGAGGGCTATCGGCAAGAGGTTTTTGTCAGAGTGGAAAATGGTAGAGCACTGCCAAGAATGGTCAAAAACGCTGTGTGTCCGTGTTCCCCTATCAAACCCCTCTCCTTGGGCCTAGCAGGGGTTTTCGTATTTAAATGAAGTTGCTGAGAGCCATGCAAATAAATCAACTGTTGAGCGTCGGCCTTTGACTCTCATTCCTGTTGTAGCTAAACCATTTTACCTTCTGTGGTTTTATATAAGAGCTGAGTATGTCCGACGGTTCTGTATCCTTTTGTTTTATAGGCTACTACAGTTTTCACGGTGTCGATGAAAAGAAAGGTCGAGATTAAACTGCACCCGTTTGAAACTCCCTGCGTCTGGCTGTTCAATCCGAGTGGCC
>NW_006800091.1:79349-80974 GCF_000485575.1 Poecilia formosa | reverse complement strand
TACCCTCCTCTTTCTCCTCAGACGCTGCACAGACGTTTTAGAAACTCTTCTCGGATGTAATGGTAAAGCGTCTCCTTTCAGCGCTGAAAGTTAATAAAATAAGTAAAGTCTGAATGCTTTTCTTGGCTGATTTTATGCTCCGTGTGTCAATACAAATTATGATTCATCGATTGAGATTTTCATTCTCAACATGACTCACTAGTCTCAAACGTTAGGCGCTTCCAACACTTAGCATGCACACAGCAGATTGGACAACGAAACCAATCGAGTCTGTTAACATCAACTCAGGTCCTGGGAGTAGATATAATTTTTAATACAGATTTTATCGTTAAAGGAACTTAAAACAAAGAGTCATCATCAATGTAAAATTCTAAATATATTGAAGGGGAAATGTTTATTGAAAAATTAACTACCAAGTCAAATTCTATTTGTTACCTTTTACTACCTTTTACTGGCCTTAATTTGAGCTAATTTAATTTACTACCTTTTATTCCCGCATGGAAACCCTGTTACATGAGGCAAGAAGCTTCTGGTAGTAATTTAATAAATTGTTGAAGCTTGAGTTTACATAGAATTTCTGTAAAGTTTTACCACAGATGTAACTTCAAAACAGGTCAGTTTTTGCCTTTTCCAACATTCATACCGATTAAGATTAAGTTTTTTATCAAAGACCTGTGTGTTCACCAGTTGGACTCTCACACCTAGCGTAGCATCACAGTAGTGTGATGACAAATGTGACACAATATTGTCTTAAATTTTGTAGTTGAGACATTTTTCTGTCCTCCAGTCAATGAACTGTGTTGTGTGGCTCCACCTTAACCATATGGTATCATTGTTTTTTGGACCTACACTAAATGAGTTTATTAAAGGTTTATTCAGGACTTCAGTTCCAGACAAAAAAATCTAAATAATATGTAAATAAATGTATATATATTCAGAATAGCAAAGTGTTTCACAAATAGCCAGTCGGTACCAGTCGGCTGTATGGGCCACTTTTACATTGGGAACAGTCAAAATAGCCTACAAAACTGTACCAACCCATGATTCTCAGTGGAAATGAGGCATTAGAAGTCCTAACATGGTACCTGGAGCAGGGAGGATAGAAGTGAAGAATGAGGTCAGGAAGTGTAGGGTGAAGATATATGAGAGTAATGAGGTGGAGGATAACAGATGAGGACTGTAGTGACACCCTATGGAGTCACTACAGTAGCAAAATGAAAGGTGTTATGTTTTATGCAAGAGAGTCCAGAGCAGCTGCAGATGGTTTCTATAGACACAGAGAGGTAGTATAAATATTTTAATATAGTAAAAAATCCACTAATTGTGAGGAATTATTATGAGAAACTGAATTAATTTTGAATACATCACAAAATCCATTGTGTAACCTGTTTGCAGCAAGATGCTGCAGATCTTCTAAAAGTTTGTTGTTGAAAGCATCATCTCGTCTGCTGTCATCTGTTGGGGCAGCAACAGCAGAACCAGGGATCTAAAAAGGCTCAACAGCCTGATAAAGAAGTCTGGTTCTGTTCTGGGGACAATTGTGGAGCCTCTGGAGGTAATTATGCAAAGAAGGATTTTTCATAAAATCAAGAAAATTTTGGACAACCCTGACCATCCTTTCCATA
>NW_006800091.1:29459-78302 GCF_000485575.1 Poecilia formosa | reverse complement strand
CTGTACACATTTCCAAGAGAAGTGTTTCTGCCAATTAAATGATATATTTTTAATAATTTTCTAATAATTCATACCCTACATCTTTCATTATGGAGCAGGTCTCAACCATAGACATGAACACACTATGTCGGCAAACAGCTAAAAGACACGCATTCGTTCTTTTCTCTCGCGATGTTCAGCGAGACCAACCAAACCTGCAGTGCATGAGGAAGCTTTTCCGTCTGCAAACACAATAATGGCTGCCGCCCAGCTGCTTTGTTGTAAGGCTAGCCTACAAGTCGAAACCGGCGTATTAACGGCGTCTGCGTCTTTGCTTTGATACATTTGTTACTTCAGGTGAGAGATAATTATGCAAAATGCGCTAATAATACCGTTTTCAGACATATTTACCTACTATCTGTTTGATGTACTTTGCTTTTCAGCGCAGCGCTTCGGAGGTTCCGCTATTCTCTGCGCAAAACAATAACGAAATTGCACGCAAAAACGACTTTTTGCAATGTAAATGGTCAGTTGTAGTCGGTCTTGTGCGGCGTTGGCAGTTAATGTAAATTTTTTGAGTAGGTTAAAATATAATTTTCGAGTCTAGTTATACTGTCGATACCCAATAACAAGTGTCTTGAATCGGATTTTTCTTCGTAGAAGGGAACACTTTTTTTAAACGACGAATAACTCGCCTCGGCCACATTAGATAGAATAAAAAATTAAACGGAAATTTAACGACAGGTCTGAAGCAATAACATGATGATGCTTCTTCTTTTAGCTGTTTTTTGAATGCAGTCTGGTTATGGATTGTTAAAGCAGATGACCCTGTCAGGATCTTCGCGTTGGTTCATTTTTTTCCTTCTTTTTTTTTTGGCAGATTTTAGCTCAGAAATATTTTCCTTAAGGCCTTCTTGAACCAAACATGTCTTTATTTTGAGGTGCACGTCTGCGCAATAAAGCCTGGCTGATCCTGTTTTATAACGGTTTATTAACGGCACCAGTTTCCCTTGCCATGTCACGCTTTATTGGATATTCTGTCTTCTGCAATCTGTGTTGCTGTCTCATTGTTGGCTCCATGCAAGGTTATGCAAGAAATGTGTCACCCTTAAGTTCGTGAAAGAATGGACCCACTTGAAAGTAATTTGGCCCACATGAAGGCTAGTGATTGGTTTGTGAGGGGATTTTTAGATGCAGATGCTGGATCACTGCACAATTCAACCCTAAAATATTTGACTGAAGTTACAGTCACACCACACGTTCTTTACTCATAGAGGAAGCAGCAGTACCCGCCAAGAACCCTTCCATGAACATGCAAACTCCATCCAGAATGACCCCATGTCGAGATTCAAACACCTGACCTTCTTGCTCCAAGGCAGCAGTGTTTACAGTACCAACTGACCCAAGAAAAAAAAAATCAATATTTTTAGACAATAAAAAGTGGATTTTAATCATAAGATAACTTAATAAAAAGTTAAATACCTTTTTATTCCTTGTGAAATTTTTTCTATAGTTAAAAATGGATAAAGAAAAAATACGAAAGGCATTAGAATGGGGGAGAGAGGCATCAATATAAACCACAGCAGAATGTAATAATTGATGAAAAGGAAATGATAAAAAAAAAACACTGCAGCAAAACCAAAGATAAGTTACTTACATTGTGTATTAGACTTAAAACAGATTTTTCTTACTGTTTTGTTCTCAACCTCTTACTGGGAATGTTAGCATTTTATTTAGCAACATTTTTATCAAGTTTTTACATCAAGAAGACTGGAAGGCCAACTAAGCGGCTGCATATAATTGGATTTTAAAGCAACAATTCATTTCCCTTGAACTCTAACAAGCTACCAAAAATCGAGGCAGTCTTTAGCAGTTGAATTTTTGTCGGGAAAAACCATTTTTGATCGAGTTTGTCGTCGTCAGTTTTCCATGTGAACTTAGTCTTTTGTCTGCCGAGGCTGAACTGGGAGACAGGAAACTCATTTCCACTTCCTCCATCTGCTTTCTCAATCTTTTCCCTACAGTAAGTGATGGTGAGCACACAGAGCAGCGTGCTGCGTGTTACTGCCCATACTCTGGTTGTCCACTTCGCTGTTGGCTCTAAGGGAGAAACACTGAGTGGTTGTTTGTCCTCTGCAGGATTTATGCAATGGATCGACTCACTTTTGTTCTCTGCTGTCTCTTCAGTTGCATCAGTGGCATTGCTGCTCTCCCACAATGCATTGCCAGAGGCGTTTGTGTTCATCCGACAGACCAGTATAACCATTACCTCCACTCCTTCTAGCCCAAGTCAGAGCAACAAAACTAGAAGGTAGGTGTCTTAAGCTAAACATAATATGTATCCTATGTGAAAAATATTGAAATACAAAAGTCCCATGTAAGGAATTTGTTTTTCCTAAAAGAATGAAAGTTGTGGTGAGGATGTGTAGGAAGTCTTTATATGCAGCAGCTTAAAAGTAAAATCCAGTTTTGAACCTTTATGCATTTTTTGCTACTGTTCATCTAGTGTTCACTGAAGGAATGCTGTGTTGTTGCATTTTAGGCAATAAAATGTTTATTTCTGTATGTATTTGTAGCCCTAGATTTCACTAAGGTCAGAGCTCATTGTGTCTTTATTCTCCAGCCTTGTGAAGTTGTCAAATTTTGTCAGGTTTGGTTTGCTGTGTGACTCCCCACTTGAAAGGGATAGTTTATCCACTGTGAAGTTTGAACTGGATTTCACTCAAAGAGCCCTTTAATTTGGTTGACTCATCTTTATTTTTGTATGATGGTCCACATAGCACATAGCTGAAAAACCGGCTGTCTTTCACAGTTTGTAACAGTTTGTACAAACTTTTGCACAGTTCTGAATTTGTATGCTACCAGCACTGTTTGCTTCTGATGCTCTCAAACCAAAGTGACAGGTCAGTCACACCAAAAGTACCTGCACTCTGATTGCTAGGAGATTGAGTCCACCTGGTTCTCCTCACTAACAGGCAGAGAAGCTGCAGAAAGGTGCAGCATAGGGGAGTGGCAGAGGAGAGCGGTTACCTAGCAGTTCACCAGAACAGAAGTATTATAGGAGAATGCTGCTCTTGTGCCAGAAGGGGTTTCCACAGAGTCAACAAGACTTTGCACTTTTGAATACATTTACTTAATTTAGCGGCTGTTTTTGTTTTCTGCAAAAATTTTCAGAGATGATTGTACTGCTGTAACAAGTCTAAGTGTTAGATTTATTACATAAGTCTAATGCTTATGGTCTGTTTAGAAATACAGTGTGATTTCTAAACAGATATTGGTCTGATTTCAGTTTAGAAATCAGGCAGATTTAAGCCAACGCCTCTCTCTGTTTTCTTTTCTTCCTTCCAGGTTCTCCCTTGTCTCAACTTGTTTATTAATTAACTGCAGCTATGTCTGGTTCTGGTGACTTACCAGGTGAGTACTGATATGGATTAATGAAGGTCAGTTTTAAATTGATAAATCAGTATGTGCTCTGCCCATGCGCAGTATCTTTATTATTATTGTTTTTTTAAAGATACGTCATATGTAACAAAAGCCAAACAATAAAGGCTTATTTGATTCTTATTAGGTTAAGGGTTTTATTAAAGAAGAAATATTTAACTTGTATAAAATGATTAAAAATGTATATTAGTCACAAATGCAAGTTTAGTTTGATCTGAAACAAAATGTTTTAATTGACTTACTGAACATGATTACTCCTCCTTTCTGCAGAGATTTACCACAGGTCATTTTCTGCTCTGTTAATGTTTGTATCTGTTGGTTGTGGGAATATTCTGACCTAAATATCAACAAAACCAAAGTCCCTCAGTTGCTTACTTTGTTATCAGAAAAACCGCCTCAGACCGGAGCTTTAAAACTTGGCAACTGCTTCTGGACCTCATATGAACCTACAGCTGCAACCGCCTGCAACCTCATACCTAAACCACCTATTAACTTTATTCTGCTGTGACTGGACAATATTTATGTTCCTAACTGAATCATATTCCATGTCATCAGATAGTATTAATAATTTAACATGTAACTGAATATGTTGAAACTTTGTTTTTAAATTGTTTTGCGGTCAGGACACCCAATAAAACAAGCAAAACGAGTTATTTTAGGAAGGATAAGGTCCGTCTGTCTCAAGTTAAGTTATCAAATGGAATTAAGATCATTTCTATAATTAATTTTTCTTTAAATTTTGTTAAATCCAATTTATAAACTAAGTTTTGCAGCGTTTTGTTTTGGGTTTTTTTGCTTTACTTTTAATATTTTTTTTAACTTTAAATTTGTGTTTTAACATTTTATTTTCATAATTGATTTTTTAAAAATATTTATTTGTAAATAAACAAATTCATCGTCTAAAATTTCAAACTCTGAAAAATAATCCTTAGAATTTCCTTGTGAGTGACTTATTTCAGGTCCATGTCCACGAGATGAGATTTATCAACTCTTAATAGACAGAAGCTTAATAGATTTAATCTGTGTGCCTATAGCAAACTAATATTTCCCTAAGGAGCCATCAGTTGATCAATTTTCACATTTTTGTCATTTGAGCTCATCCAGATGGGCTTCGGACACCATTTCTGTTTTTGATGGTTTTGCTTTTTAAAATCATCATCCGAACATTTTCTGAGTTAGAGACGATTTCCCTGCTTATTTTTTAGCTTAAAATATGGAACAAAACGTTGTTGGATATTTTCCTATTTTTAGAGCCTTTATTCAGAAGTTTCAGTTTTTTTCTTTCAAGTGATTCAGTCCCTTTAAATATTTTGTTGAGACCGACTCCAAGCACAAAAAACATTAATGTTAACCTTAAGCTTTTGTCTACTTTGTTCTGAGCCGCTTTACTACGGTGAAATCTCTCCATTCTGGAGATGAAGTAATATCACAGTGAAAGAGGACAAAATATGAAATTATCTCTGCAGCCATCGAGGGTTCTGGGATGGGTGGGATGAAGCTCCCCGTTGGAATGACTCGACGGGCCCTCAGCTACGACGACAACCTGGAGGCCCCCATGTCCACGCCACCCCACGACATCAGCATCAACAACCTGTGGAGGCGGCCTGTAATACCGGAGAGGAAGTTCTCCCAGCTAGCTGAGGTAAAACACTTTTCCATTTCCACGCCTGATCGTTTCCCAACAGGTCCACTTTCAGTCTGACTGTTTGACCTTATAGGAGGATGAAGGCGGCGCTGTCAAACAGGCTGCCGGGCAGGATGGTGCCCTCTTCAAGGCTCCAGCTGTAGTGAAAACTAAGGCTTCGTCCATCATCATGAATTCTCTCATCACCAGTAAGTTAGAGTTCCTATAATCTATGTAACGACCCTTTATTAGGGTGGAAAGTTATCCATGCTATCTGAATATTTTCTAAATCGGATTATTTGATCAAGACATGAAAATAGATTTTGCTATCAAGCAGCTTTCCACTAGAGTGACTGTATTGTCGTCTGCCCTCAGAACACACTCAGGAAAGCATGTACAAGTTTGAGCAGACGGCGGGCCTCACCGACACCAGTTACACTCCACACAAAGGCCTGACAGCGGAGGAGACGAGACACCACCACCGCGTCCCCGAGTCCCTCCAGGTCAGATCAGCACGTCAGTAATAAAACATGAGGAGACAATAGTGTGCTTTATATGCTGGGTTTAAAGGCCAGCTGACCAATAAGAGCCACAGATCACATGAACAGGGTGACCGCACACCCTTAAAAAAAGTCTTAAATTCATGCATTCAAAATTAAGGCCTTAAAATGTCTTAAATGTATTCAAAAACATGTAAGATGGCCTTACATACGTCTATCACAGGTCTTAAATTTCGTCTTGGCAGAGGTATTAATCTTGTATTTTCTACATAGTTTATTTTTTGTGCAGGACTTTTCTGTCAGGCAAACATTTAAGTCATGGGCAGATATCACGTTCTGACTCGAGGCGGTGGAGTATTTAGTGGAAATGGAAGAAGCATTTTTGTATGTGAAGAGATTCTGTAAGACTATAGGATTAAGTGATATACAATATAACTCCTCATCGTTTTGTGTCCTGATCTGTAGAAACATCCTCCTCCATTTTCCTTCCTTTTTTCCCTATTAAGAGTTCACTTATCCAAATTTGATTAAGTATTTTATCTTTAGCGAAGCTAAAAAATGCAACTCCAGCAATAATTTCTGCCTGGTTTGAACTATTATTATTTGTATTCATCCGCTTGCTGTTGAAATTCTCCTTGTGGAGTGGAAGGCAAATAATGCATAGTTTTCAAATATTATAAAATAAGTCTCGGTGCACATTTGTGTTCAGACCCCTGGTTGTTATTGGGGGCTGCAAAAGACTGGAGTGGAGATCAGCTTCACGTAGGATAGCCAGCCTAAACATACATCCAGAAATACTATGGAGGGGATAGCTTGAAAGTTCAAACCTATAGCAAATTTAGAAGCTGCAAAATTGCTTCTCCTGATTTTAATATATTTTGCAAACAGGAATCTGGTAGATTTCAATCTCAGCAAAATATCAATGTACAAAGTATGGACTCGGGCTGCTGAAAACAAAAGCAGACACACTTCTCAGAATGTTAAATGGAAAAAAAAAAAAATCAAAAATCATCTTTCCTTGTCCTTCCATATCTTTTTGAGTTGCTCTGTCACATAAAATCCCAATAAAGATTCAGTAACGTTTGTTATGTAATGTCCCAAAATGTGGAAAAGTCCAAAGGCTATGAATGCTTTGGCAAAGATCTGTATCAGATGTAGCAATGCTAGATAACTGATACCTCTGTGATGTTGTGTAGAAGCTGCAGATCCAAAGCCTGGAGGCCAGAGAAGAGAAATCCTCCTCTGCCCAGTCGACTCCATCGAACACTCCGCACAGCTCCCCGAAGCAGCAGCGCAGGTACACATACAGCGTTCAGCTTCCTGTGGTCTGAGCCCCGCTTCAGTGCATCGGCCTGACCTGGATAAGGGGCTGAAAGCTGACATGCTGTTTGTGTTGGTTTGCAGAGGCTGGTTCGGGAGTACGGGGTCAGAGGTCAGCATCAGCTCCTCTAACAGCAGTGTGGACATGGGAGGAGGAGGAGCGGCTGGAGATCCAGGCGTAAGTGGAGCGGTCGAGCGGTGGGGCGTGTTTGGGCCTCGACTTCCTGTCCAGAGTTCAGCCTCTGACGTGGGATCAGACGGTTCTGCTGCAGGTAACGGCAAAGGCCTGCAAATGCTTAAATACAAACAGAAACAAGTTCTAGCAACACAAACTCACTTTATCCATGACTGAGCTGTTCACGCATCCTTAGTAAGTCCTACATCTGTGTATCTAAAACTAAGGCCATAAAATGTCACAAATTCAGTAGAAAATATCGTGACCTCTTAAAATAATGGTCTTATTTTTTGCCAAAAGTGATTTTTTTTTTGTTTGTTTTGCTTTAAACGTCTTTTGGTAAGAAAGAGGTGGTGATGTTTTTTTTTTTTTGTTTTTTTTTTCCTCCCAAAATTGACCATTATATTAAGAAGGTGATACGCATGTTGGCCTTGATTGCTTTAATCACAGGTCTTAAATTTTGTGGTGGCAGGACTCTGTCGTACGTTCTACATAATTTATTTTCCTTGCAGGATTTTGCTATCGAGGAAACATTTAGTCGTGCCCAGACATCTTCATTGCTTTCTGAGGCTTCCACTAACTAGCTGCTAGCATGCATGTGCTATCTAGAAAACTAGTGTAAATTTATCACTAGTTTGCTGAAGGATGTTTGTCTTAGCCTCTGGCTCATTTCTGTTGCCTCTCCATATGTCCATTCAGTGCAAAATAATTAAGCATTACTACGATGTAAAATATTTAGTTTTCTTTTGTACATTTGTGTCATGATACAGATCTTAAATTGTATTCATAATGGTCTTAAAAAGATCTTAAACCTACAGAAACTGTTTATTTATTATTAGATTGAGCTTCTGCTCCAGATTCACAGCCACATTCTGGGTTAAAGGATGAAAGCAGGACCTTCAGACTAGCAGTAAACACTGATCAACATTCACTTTGTCAGTCATTGGCCCCTGCAAAGAGTGACGCAGAATTTCCCTCTACATAAACACATGAACACCAGACAGCAGACGCTGCAGAGAAGCTGCTGTTAGATGTTAACATCTGGAATGGTTGAACTGGAGACCTAAAATCTCTCCTCCAGGATGACTCTAGGTAGGTCATCAAGGAATCGGGGAATGATCTCTTCTGGATGTGTTTGGAAATATTTGAGATTTGTTTATCTTCCTGAGAGATTTTAAATTTAAGTTCAGAATATATTTTTTTAATTAGCTATAGACATCTTAAAACAAGAATTGCTACAAAAGTGCAAAGCAAATAAAAATGCACTATTTCCAAAGTAAACACGGGGATTAGAAATGTATAATTTCAGCAGTGAGATATAACAGCTCAAAAATGCATTTAAATAAGAGTAGAGTGAGTCAATCTTTAACTGTTCCTCTTTGTACAATCTTCAGATTGTACTGAGTCCTCTCCTGTGCTAACCTCTGAGGTCTTCTATAGGATGTAGATCTATAGACTGAGATGGTATTGGATGAACTCTGACTGTGTCTGATGAGCCATTTGTCTTGATTTGGCCACACGCTGGGTCATTATGCTGCTGAAAGCCATAATTTTGATGGCTACAGTCTTTGTTCTCCTTGACCTGAATATTGTGTTTGATAACATTGACCATGTAGTTCTGATCTGTGTGCAGTGATAGCCGCCACAACCCTTCCATGTTCTGAATCTTACCTAACCAGTTGGAGTGTTTCCAGTCTAACTAGTTGATTTATCCTCAGCTGCAGCTCAGATTTCTTTTGGAGTCCTCCAAGGCTCCGTCTTTGGTCCAATGCTGTTTTTTTTGTTTTTTTTATTATTATATTTATTGCCACTGGGAATGATTTTTTTTAATTCAATTTAATTAAAAACTACTTTAAGACCTACATGAATTGTTTAAGGAATTTTTCGCTTTCTTCTGTGCAGAGAAGTTCCAGATAATCTGTAGAGCTGTGTGGTTTTGAGGCAGTAGCCAGTTCTTTGTAATCAGTTTGACATGTCTGCCTTTCTTAAAGGGCAGGTTCTCTTGTCTTTCCCATCTTGAAGAGTGGTTAAAATAAGCAAGCCTCTGCGTCGTATTTAGGCCGGAAAGAAACAGAACACCATTGATGACAAAGTAGAAGTTGCTTGAAATTTGTATTCAAACAATCTAGAAAATATGCTTCAGTAAATTTTTTTTAGTGATTATTGATGATTTTTCTCAAAACTGTTTTTTTTTTCTTTATTAAATGTAGTTCATTTCAAAGTAGAGTTTTTGCATATGCTGACTGCTGCGGTTTTCTCCCAGCAGGCTTTGCCATCCAGGCGTACCGTGGAGCCCAGAAGCCGACCCCCATGGAGGTGATGAAGTCGCAGGCCACGCGGCTGGCTGACAACCCCCAGAGGGTGTCCCCGCCCAAAATGGAGATCCCCACGGTGGAGGGCCGGCGGCAGGGAGCGCGGCCACACAAGCTCAAACACCGAGACATGAACATCCTGACGCCGTCCGGCTTCTGAGACAATCGCCGTTAATACGACCAAGGTCCCACGACATGACAAAACCACCCTAGAGTCCCTCATTTTACTGTTCACATTCCCTTATTGTTCAGGTTCAACAGAAACATGAGTCTTACCGTTTCCAAAGAAATTCTTTTTGTGCTTGCTGCTCATTTGATGTTTATATTTTCTATATATCATTAATAAAATAAACTCCAGTCAGACTGAAAGCATTTTAAACCCCCCTAAGTTTTATTTATTTATTCAGGAGGAATTCAAAATTTATTGAAATCCATTGAGTTTGTAACTTCATGTGAGAACTGTGACCATCTATCATAACTGTAACGTCAAACAAGTGGGTAGCTGAACTCCAGCTGAAGGATTTTCAGAACCAGAGCTCTAAAGTTCAGCCGTTCGGCAGCTCAGACTGGGTTCATGCTAGAACATATAGCTTCAGTTTGCTAATCTGTAAAAATAATGTTAAATATTTTCTTCTCTCATGTTTTTGGTTTATGTCGCCTTGTTTATTATGTTGATCATTTTTAACCAGCTTTTTTTTGTTTGTTTTACAAAAAAAATAGCATGAAAAACATCGTTTCACCTTAGGATTAATTCACCCTCGTTTCATCCCTTCCTGCTTCACACTCATGTACATTACTCATTTTTGGTTGTTTATAGTTTTAGTCAAGTATTTTCATAAATAATGCAGATAAATGTGCATAAAAAGTCAAATCACATGTAAAATGTAATCTAATTCCGCTTTATTTCATCTTATTTCCATTAATCCTTATGAAATATGACATCAATGCTCCGATCAAACCAAAATAACTCAGAGAAACTTTTTATGTTGGATGTTATTTGAGTCACATTTCCTGAGCATTAGAGCCGTTGCAGATAAAAGATGAAATGAAAGACATAATGTGGCCAAACTCAGAAATTCTTATATTATCTTCACATATTTATGAGAAAACAATTAGATATTCTCCAATGTTGAATGTAGAATGCTAACACAGGAAAAAAATTAAGTAATTCTACACGATTAAGGCATAAATTGTGATAATTAAGCTGATGTATTTGCTGACTTTATGTAATCAGACATGCTACAGAAAATGCAACAATTGTACATTTTTCCTGTATGTGAACATCTCCAGTGTTCAGACTCAATGCAGCTTCCCTCATACTGTAGAGTTTGTAGTTTTCTGAGCTCAAACTTGGAAAGAAATTTGAAATTTTCACAAATCGAACTCACTTTTCTCCATTATTTTTACTGACGACTGCATTTGAAGGATTTTGTTTTTTACGTTTTTTGGACTTTAAAAACTGCTGTGTGTATTTTCTGCATCTCACAGAAACCTTGTCACTTATTTTATATATATATATATTTAAACACTTCAAATATTTTCTCCCTAAATAACAAACTATGGCCTTACTGCCAAGTTATCTTAATTTAGGTAAGTTATTTGCTGTGCTGCCTGGTTTGTAGATGATGGCTAACATAATATATAAAAGTTTCTGTAAGATTACACGTGCAAAGCATCTTCATTAAGCACTTTTGACCATAAAGTGAACCTTTCTTTCTTATTATTACTATTTTCTGGTAATAAAATAAAAAAATCCTGAAAGTTTACCACTTGTAACTGCTGTGGTGATATTCAGATGCTGTCATTCTGTGTGGTCACTAACTGTTGATATTTGATGTACTTTCCATTTGTTAAAGATGAGTCCATAGTACTTGTGTTTACAGGTGCTCAGTGGTCAGTGTGATACTCTCCCCCTTTAATCAGACTGAAGCATCAGTTTAATGTTCTGTCTGTAGGCGTGACTCAGTCCTGATAGAAAGTTTCTGTCAGTTCAGTGATTTTTATTTTATATTTCTTTTCGATTTTTTTTTTCTTTTTTACCCTCTGTACAGTTTAGTTCACGTTGCCGGCACAGTTTGACAATAAATATTTCATCCTCTGGGGAAAATGAAAAAGTCTCAGCTTCATTGTTTTTGGTTTAAAAAAAATTTATTTTAACAAATTTCATTGGCACTTCATGACAAAGATAATTTCCACGTTGATCACAGTAGATCTCATCCTCCTGTGAAGAGACCTGCTTTCAGTTTTCATTTAATTCATGTCAGATTAACTGGCAATAAATAATAAAAGAAAGTGGATTAAAATAGGTTTTATTAGAAAAGTGTTTTCATGCAGAAACATTGGTTTCAGGTTTCAGATGATGATAATGCGCAGACATAAATATTGAGTCCAGGCAGATGTGATTTGAAATGTGCAGGTTTTTCACGTGTCTCAAGAAATCAGAATGTCGACATTTATGTGATTTAACCAGGTTTTATTTTTTTAATGTAGTATAAAAAAATTCTAATGAGCCCAATTTGGGTTTTCATTGGCCACAATCATCAAAAGTAACCTGTGAGTAATGAATCAATGTACAGTGGACGCCCACCTATTTAAAGTCCACTAGTTGTGTATTCTTCACTGCTTTTTGTTGGATTTCTCATTCAATAGGTCGCCATGCAGGGTATGGAGATGGGACCTTGTAGGTTTGTAAATGTGCTCTTAAATTAATAAAGATGGAACTAAAAATATTTACTCATAATTCCTAAAGATTTCCTAAAAACCAAATTAATAAAGTGTTGGAATAATTTTAGTTTTACATATTATAATTTATGAATTTTATTTAATTTCCACCACCATTTTGTAAAGAGCACAATTGTATTTAATATCAATATGTTAACTATGTTAACAAACAGGTCATGCTGACACGTTAAATATTTCATACATCAAGTCTGAGCGTTTTGGAGTAATTAAAGATGTACAGTTTTGACTGTAAAGGATATGTGGAACATAAAACTGATGCTTTATCACCTGGAGACACCTGGGACTGACTGAGTCTCAGTCATCACAGGCTTCAGTGTGCTGCCTGAGTTTCCTTGGAAGACGAGAATTAATATGAGATTTAAAGGCAAATTTAAAAAAAAAAATCCCATCAGATCTGACCTTTAATAACGTGAACCTCCACTAATGTGATGTTCTTATTTCTGTTTTCATACCATTAACTCATCTTGACATAATCCGTCCGCTGCTAACTGCAGCTTCTTTCTTCCCTTTTTCACTCCTGCTGAGAAAAACAGTCTTTCAGTCTTCAGATGCTTCCTCCTCCAGCTCTTCCCAGATCTCCTCTTCTTCTCCTTATTTCTCCATATGTCCTGAAGAACAGCTCCATCTCCCTCTGAAGGGTGGTGTTCCGGCGGTCTGCGTCTGCCTTGGCTCGCTCCATGTTTCTGATCTTGATCTCTGCCACGCTCTGGCTTCGCCTCTGCTGCTCCAGACTGAGTCGCAGAACGGCAACTTGTCGTTCGAGGGCGTCATTGCAGCGCTCCAACCTGTAATCCATGAATAAATGACACGGAGTGACCAAAGTGTTGCACCTCTTCATTTACAGAGAATAGTGTTCAGATTTCCTAAACCTTTGTATATTTTTACATCTTAATTTTGTTGCAGCACCTCTGCATTAGCAGTGAGCTGGTTGCAGTTTTCTGACCGACTGCTGACTACCAATCTTTAAAAAGCCTGACCTGCCGACTGATTGTGGCCGATTCTGATATTTTCGTCTGAAATGTTGCTAAATATAGCAAGGACATCAGTGAGTTGGCAACAGTGGGGTAATTAGTGTTAACAGTAAACATGCATGTCCTGGTGAGTGGCTCTGTCAGTCAAATGTAGGGGTAAGGGTAAGTGTTAGGGGTCAGATTGAAATTGTATGAACCTTAGTAAAGTAATACCTCTCAATCCTGTTTTGGTACTCTGCCTTCTGCTGAGCCATCTGCTGCCTCAGCTTGGCCAGCAGAGAATGAGTGTCCCTCGACTCTAAATGAGACTCTTGAACCTGGAGATCCGGAGCCCCAGAGGGGAGGAAGACCTCTGAGCTCCCTGTGCTGAGAGGGCTGATGCTGATGACAGAGCAGGAAGCCCAGGAGCTCGGATGTTGCTTGGCACCATTGCCTTCAACTCCGTTGTCTTCATGATCATCTTTATCACAGATTTCCTGTTCTCTTCTCTGATTCAGAGGCAACATTCTGGATCTCTTTGGTGGGATATCAGGACTACTGACCCCCAGTTCATCCTTGCTTTTATCTAATGGTAGAACTTCACAGGAAGACCATGAGGAAGAGGAGTCTCCTGCCGTCCCCAGTTCTGCTTGATCTACCTCTGTTTCACACATTCCAACATTGATTCCTGGAGAATCTAAATCAAAGTTCTCAGTAGGAACATTCTCCAATGTGTGAGACAGAGAGGCTCTGTCCAGGTTGTCATAGACTGAGGGTGTACTGTCCTCCTGTGCTTGACTGCTCCCCCCACTGGCTGCTTCAGGAACCTCACCCTCTTCCTCTGCTCCTCTGCAGCTCCAGGAGGCAGAGGCTGCCTTTTCTTGGCGTTGCCATCCCATTGCCCCCTGATTTGAGCTTTCGGTCTGTAGCTGGGGGTTGGTTGTTGTGGCTTGAGCATTTGCAGAAGATGAACCCTGCCCAGAATGGTACTTGTAAAAATCTCCTTTGTGCCTCCCAGGGTGGTGGTTGATGGACTCACTGGAGGAAGGCAAGGGGTAGAAGCAGTTCTCTGGATGGGAGGAAGTGTAGCGATGGCCAAGGTGTTTCTTCTGACCGGAGAGCAAGTCTGATTTACCAGCAGCAGAGAAGATACAACTGCAGGGAAGAAACTTCAACAGTTATTAAAGACAATTCATACTGAAGTCGGATCTTTAATGTTAACTTGAACCTCAAAAGTGAGAAACTGCAAAAACACAAAATGTTAACAAGTATTTTTGGTCTAGTTTCCACTGCAAATATCTTGGTACCCTTGAAATAAGACAGAACTAACTTGCAATAAACTTTTCAGTACAAGATAGGAGCCTGTTTTAAGTCAATAATTCCTTTATATTGATGAAAAACTACCAGTTATAAGTGAAATAGTTTTCTCATATTATAAGTTTAAATCAAAATATCTTGTGCAAGTTTTCCTCTGCTTACAAGGTTTATAAAGATTCAGATTTCACTTTTCAGCAGGACCAGGTACCTGCCCACAGGCGGATGTTTAAAAAAGTGCTTTGATGGTCATGGTGGCGCTGTGGTTGGTTTTAAACTCATTTACTTAAATAAATTAACTTTTCCTTTGAATTCTATTTTTCAGATGCATCTATTATTCTCTACTTGTGTGAGAATGACTAATCGCCAACTGACTGTTGAATGCTTGAACCCCTGTGTTTTACCTAGAGTGGTCTGCATGTGCGGCTGGTTGTCCTGATTCACTTGAGTGGTCTGCAATAAGAGGCAAAGACAGCTGGCGAAGGCAGGGCGATGGCTGGAGATGGGGTTGCTTCAAAGGCGTTGCAGAAGGATGAGAGCAGGCAGAAGGAGGGAACTTGGCAAACAGAGATTTGTGTTGTCTGATCAGCTCCGACATGAGCACCTGGACCAGTTTTGTAGCTTGGAGACAGACAAGAAGAACTTATTGTCCAGAAGTCAAAGCTAGAAAATGTTGTTGCACTTGCTTAAGGTCATCTATCCTAAACTTAAGCAGGAGGTGAAATATTTTTTAACAATTACTGGTTGTGAGATAGAATACCTCTCTTCTTAAGAATATATCCAGGTCTGGATCAAAACCTCCAACATGTCTAAAGAAAGTAAACTTATGTTTTTGGAAGATAATTCCAACAGGTAAAGCACTGAGCATTACCTCTAAACCCAGGAGTACCTCAGGTGCAAGTATCATGGTATGTAAAAATTTATGAAATTGTTGACCGTTTTGACCCAAAACCTGCAGGTGTAAGCTAGAAGACTGACAGTGAAGATGCTAAGCCTTTTTAAAACATCGCCAAGATTCCAAGAATATTTTTAATCAACAAAATAATGGCTTCAAGAAAAATAAAGTTTTGCAATCGACTCACGTCAATTCAGAACCTAATCTGACAGAAAACCTGCAGGGTCAATAGACAACCATGAGAGACAAAGTTTATCAGTGATGCTAATGTTTCCTGGCAACTGAGAAAAATGGAAAAATTATGTAAATGCATTAAGAGTAAGTCTGCAAAAAGTAAATTCATGATTTCTACAGATTTTCTTACCGATTATGTTTTTAATTTAGGAGTAAAAAAATATTGACATGTTCTAGAGCACTGAAAAACCTTTATGAAGTAGTAGTATTTTGAAATAAGCAAAAAATATTAAATAAGCTGCTGCCAGTTTACCTCCCATGATGCTTTGTGGGTCTTCAGCTTTTGCTCGAAGGATGTTTGGTCCAAACACGGTTGCCAAGTTCTGGACGTTCATCTTGTTACTGCTGGAGCAGCTCTGAACCTCATTCAGAAACCTGCACACACACATCCGTTCCTCATGAGCTGCACAAACAGAGAAGCTGGTTCCAACTTTGAAACAATCTGCCTTGATTTAATCACCAAAAATGTCAAAACTAATGAAGTCAGACAGATCATACTGGCAGATAAAGTTGAGTAGGTTGAAGTTTGCGACAGGTAACTCATGAAGAAGATTCGTCAACTCCTCCAGACCCTGATGGAGGACATGGAGATAAAACAGAAAGAAGAAACCTTTCTAAAATAAAACACTCATTAAACCTCATCTAATCTGAGCAATGTGTTTTCACCAATAGTTGTGTTTTACATCAGTCTCTGTGGTGTGGTGCACTGAGTGATTACCACTGTACGGTCACTTAACAGCTTCTGACCGCAGAGCAGAAAGTCCTGGTAGTGGCTGTAGGGAACCAGAGGTTCTGGTAGCTGCCTGAGGTAGAGCTTCAGCAGTGATGCCACAGTGTGGACGTCTGTCCCGCTGCAGACAAAACACAACACACCAGATTCCTTACCTAAACAGCCAAGCCCCCCAACTCAAAGTTAACATTCGCACTTCAAAGTGACTGCAAACAAATGTACAATTATACAACCATATATATCTTTGAATAGTAGAAGTAGAGCCTCTTGCATAACCAACAAGAATGCAGCAAGTGGTTTCTGGATAGTAACATTTGTCTTTTCCAGCAGCCATACTACATCGCATACAGCAGTAAATCCAGCTGACCAAATGTGCTGGAGCTCTGCTTTTGTTGCTAGATGACAGACTATTTGCTGCTGGAGTTGTTAGGTAATAAACTGAACTTCACTGGGGTTGCCAGGTGAGGGGGATCTTACATTCTGGAGGTTTTTGTAACAGGTTATTTTTCAATTACCAAAAACATTAAATTATTGACAAAAACACTTCTGGGTGTTTTATAAGTGCTTTAATATACTTTTTTTTTTAAAGTTTTTTAATCACTGAATGGCTTACCAACATATATTCAAAACACATTGTCACAACAAAACAGTCTGGAACATCTTCCAGGTCCCTGAGGTGTTTTGGTTCAGGTCTACTCTTCATTCTCAGAACCAGAATGAAATATTGAGAAGCAACATTCAGCTTTTATGCTTATCTAATCTGGAACAAACTTCCAGAAAACTGCAAAGATGCAGAAACACTTAGTTCCTTTATATCAAGGCTAAAAACTCACCTGCTTAGAGTTGGCTTTGACTAGTTGTAAGTGGCACATTAATCAACATATTCATGATTTTGATGTTGGCATTTGACAAAATGTAAAGTTTATTGTTAGTTTCATAATTGGTTACTGTATTGTAGTTTTATGATGTAAAGCACTTTGAACTGCTAATGTTGCTGAAATGTGCTATACAGATAAACTTGGCTTTACTTGACTTAAATGGGATCTGAAATCTGTATAAGAAAAAGAGAAGGAGCTGAACCTGTCAAAAGACGGCCTTTCACCAGAATCAAAAGCCTCCTGTAGCTCTTTCACCAGACTGGTGCGTCCAGGCTGGCGAAACAAGCCCACCTCATGCAGACCACGTTCCCGGATAAATGTCACACACTGCTCCACCACCAGAGGAACCAAACGCACTCCATACCGACGCTCATACAGCACCGTCTCATCCAGACGTTGCCCAAAAACCCCTGCAACAGAAACAGAAATCCCTCCCTTACGATAAATCCTAAAATCAGACTGGAGTTCTCTGTTTTTGTTAAGCTTGTAAGAGTCAATAAATGTTTTGTGTTAGGGTCTCCAAGTAATACCAATGAACACATGAACCATTTTGTGTGTTTTAGTGAGTTCCCACCTGTGAAAGGGATCCAGACTCCCTTGTTAAGGCTCTTCAACCACTCGTCACCCTGACCAGCGCTGTTGGATAGGAAGAAATAGGAGCCTGGGCTGGCCAGCACATCTCTGTTACCTACATTTACACAATAATAAATCATATATTTTCACTTAAGATGTCCTTCTCAGTGGGAATCATCATGAATCAATTCCTCCTGCCTGGGATTTAAGATAATGATAATTCTGGTCTTATTTGTAGCTAATAAGCCTCATTAGCCAGTATGCTAAAAATAAATCTTTTTTTTAAAACTTGCATTTTATTATATGTAGAAACTTTTTTAGGCATTATAGTGACAAGAAATTGTTTCAAAGGATAAAGTTGAACTGTTTCTGCTTTGAATCATGCTTAGTGATAGCTTTCTGGCTAAGCTAATCAGCTAATGAAGCTAATGTTCAGAATACAATTCTCTTTAGATTGTCTCTACTTTTAAAGCCACAGCGGCTAATCACAAGTCAGTTTGTTATTCAACTGGTTAAAGAGCAAACTGTATTTTAGCATCAATAATTGGTATTTTAGCAGATTTGTGAAATATTGATTGGATTTTGTAACAGTTATAAGACCAAATATTTATTGATGAAGACACAGTTGAACTCTTTCTAGCCTTACTTAAACATGTCCTCAATGTTTAAGAAAGTTTCCAACTAATACTAACAGCTCAGTTCTCACTAATGAGCTGTTGTTTGTCACTATTTCCAGACTCTTAAATGTCATTGACTTTGCTTTTCATCAGTTCTTGAGTCTTCTTGAAGGAATGATATACTGCTTTTGAGGTTTTTCAACCTACTTCGTGTTGTTAGACAGGTTCTACATAAATTATTTTTTGCTTCCACACGTCTGACAGCATTCAGGAAAGACTGTAGCTAGAGAAACTGAAGTATGCTTAAACACATTACATTCATGACTAACAAAGTTTGGGTTGGGTTGGTTTTTTTCACTTAGCTAATCCTTATTTTAAAACTGCATTCTTTATTTACTTTGGTTATCTTTGTTGATCTGTAGGAAGCAAGAGCAGAACAGTAGATGTAACCTTCAATTGCCCATCATGCCATCACACACTTAAACACTGTCCTCTTTCTAGTTCCCATCATCCTTAGCTTTCTGTCCCTCTCAATGTCAATGTACACACACACACGCACACACACACACCCCCCACCCCCACACACACAACAGGACACACAAGACAAGAATCTCAAACTTCCTGACTCAGCATTTAACTGTTTTCCTTGGTGGATGACACATGCAACCAGAGTTTGAGAGAGATTGGGGGTTAACATGCCAGCTGTGTGTATTTCTTACCTTTGTGGCCTGTACTGTCATATTTCCAAGACTTAAAGCAGCTGAGTCCCATGCTGCAAACACTTCTGGCCTGGTTGAAGATGCTCAACCCAAAGTGATGATGTATTTTACAGAGTTAAAGAGGAATTAATGAATAAAATAGGTCACAAGTACATTTGACAAAAAAAAAAAGAAGAAAAAAAAGAAAGAAATTCTGGTTAGAAAGAGACACACCATCAAGTTGATGCTGAACAATCATGGAACAATTGTAAAAAATTAGGAAGAAAACCAAAAGGTCTCTAACACGGATCCACAGACTGGTTTTAGAAGTTTGGGGTTTGAATCAAGACTTTTGCCAAACTTTCTGCCACTGAAAAAAGTCTCTTTTTCAAATTATGTAGTTTTCAACAACATTTTGATCTACAAATGTTTATCTTAGGGGAAAGTTCTCTGTATACAGGTTCTTCCATTAGTAATTCATGGCAATAATTAGGAATTTGATGAGAGGTTTCAAGTTAAAAAAAAAAAAAAAAAAAAGCTTATCAAGAGGAGTTCTTGAAAAACAATCATGGAAAATCTTGGAAAAATCTTTGGTGGATATGATTTCTGTAGAAGTTATTGCATTATTGAAAAACTTTTATAGGTACAAATATGCTCACCCCTAAAATGTCCAAAGCAGTCTCTTCAAACCTAAATATGTTCATAAAAGGTTCTGTCAGAAACTGTGGAGAACTTGCCAATAAAAGGGTGTTGATCCTTGACAAGCAAACTGGAATGCTGAAAATCGGTTTGTTGTGTTGTGTCTTTTTTGCAAAATGGTTTTGGATTGTCATTTGCTCTCACATCCCAGTTAGATTCTCATTGATCCTGTAATTGTGGAGAACATATCTTTGCAGAAACTGCACCCAAAACCGTCCCAGATCCAACCTGAGCAGGAGAATTTTCACCTTGCTTCCTATCATTGGAGCGTCTTCTGACCGGCACGCTGTCTTTTCTCCTTGATGTTCCCCTTTAGCCTTTGACACCAGTGAATGGTCGGTAAATGCATCCTGAAGGAACTTTGTTCTTCCTCACCATCTCCAGAACACTTCATCCTCCACGGTGAAAAGACGCCATATTAGTATTCCTTCCTGCATCTCCTCTCCTCCCTTGTCCCCCTCTCTATGTCCTCTGCTTTATTACCTCTTTTACTGGACGTCCCGCTCCATTTTCAAAGGACACTTCACACATCAGGATGTCCATGTCTTAGCCAACCCCTCTTCTTCCTCTCTTCCTTCATGCCATTCCTTCCCTCTCCAGCTGTCCCTGTCTTTGTCCACGTCCAACTTCTGTCTCATTCCCACTACCGCCTTCTGTCTTTCTCTCCATTTCCCAGCAGTGTGTGTGCCCCTTGTTGCCCCCCTCCCCTTTTGCCTCATCAATAACCATGCTGTGTGTGTGTGTGTGCGTGAAGGCTGTGCATTAGGAAAATTGGATCTCTGCGACGCAGAGCTGTTTTACCAAAGTAATCACAGCTGATGGCAAGAGAGGGAGGGAGATGATCTGGCTGAAATTCTGCAGCGGCTGAAGTATGGCCGTTTGCGGCACGAGCACACTCACTGTCACCATCATTCAAGTGGACATAAAAGCCAGAGGAGCCACTCAGCCAGGTCAACTTTTGAACTCAATTATAGTATGAACCTCCAGACAGTCCAATTCAATAAGACTGTTTGACTCAATGTACAATACAGTGTACAGTGAGTTGCAAAAATCGGGTTGCTTATCAATACAAGCAATCAAATATTAACAGCTGTTCAATCAAGAGATTAAATCAGCACAAAATCAATTCAGACTTCACATCGACTCGTTGCTGTGGGGTTTCTTCTACAGAATTTCAGAGAAAATGTTGCTGGATACATTTCTTGAAATATTCATAAACAAGTGTAATATGGAGGCACATTAAATTTCTATTAAAATTGGATTTAGAATCAGATGATATCTGGTGACTGATGATATTTTATAAGAAAATATATTTGAATGTTTTTAATTTTTACCTAGAAAATTTATCCAAACATCAAAAATGTCATATGCACTCACACATTTTTCAAATAACTTTTAAATATTTGGCAGTTTTCCAATTATTCTGTTACCAATAGCCATTTAAAGTGTTGATGTCTAAGCATAATGTCAAAACAAATTCTGACCAAATACTTTTTTTTTTTTCAGCAGAATTGTTGTCATGCGATGTAATCTGTATTTTGAACCGGCAATAATTTGGACATCCCGAGACTTAAAAGGACCAATTCCCAACTGGGAAGATTGAATACAATCTCTGGAGTGTTTGTTTTGCATAATCATGAGGTGAAATTGCCTGTTTTAGTTTTTAGTTAGAAAAACGGAAGAGTTTGTGCTGCCGGTCAATCCTGGAGGAAAACAGCTTAGAGACTGCAAAGGAACTGAGAATGGGGTGAAGCAGGACGACTGCACTAAATATACAGCCAAAGCAGTGAAAGTCCAGGACTAAATCACAATATGTATGTGTGCCAAGAACTGAGAATTGATGTTAACAAATGTTCTCCATCCAATCAGTGAGCATGAACAATTTTACAAAGAAGCAGCAAAATAACTGAAATGTGCAAAACGGGTAGGGTCATAAACCTCAGTGATTCTTGAGAATAGAGACAAAATGGGTTTTAATTTTCCCATATTTTTTTTTATTATTATTTCTTAACCTTATGTATGCAAATATGACAAATAATGTTTAGGAAATGTAAAGATGCTAAGGTACAGGCTCCCAGTTGCAATTTTTTTTTTTTTTAAATTACATTTTTAATCTACCTGACCCAGAACTTTGTCATCACCATCTGACAAAAATAAATATAAAATGATTTTTAAAATATCCTATTAGTAATATTTTCACTCATTCTACAGACAAATGCTTCTCAAGAAACAAAATAAATATTATTTAAAACAAAAAACAACAAAAAGTCCATCTGACGGAGTTGACAGTGCATGACGGAGTTGACACAGAACTGAAGGTGGTGAAAAACTAGTGAATAAAATGAAAAGCTTGATACATGTGAAGTAATGTATGGAAGCCCATTTCCGCCACTCTGTTAAAAAATAAAAAATAATCTCATTATAATGAGATACTATCTCATAATAATGTAAAATACAGCTTTCTTCAAACTCCAAACATACCCTGAAAAAATTTAATCAGTTCCAATTTCTGAAAAAAATTAAACAACTCTNATTGCTTTAATCACAGGTCTTAAATTTTGTGGTGGCAGGACTCTGTCGTACGTTCTACATAATTTATTTTCCTTGCAGGATTTTGCTATCGAGGAAACATTTAGTCTTGCCCTGACATCTTCATTGCTTTCTGAGGCTCCCACTAACTAGCTGCTAGCATGCATGTGCTATCTAGAAAACTAGTGTAAATTTATCACTAGTTTGCTGAAGGATGTTTGTCTTAGCCTCTGGCTCATTTCTGTTGCCTATCCATATGTCCATTCAGTGCAAAATAATTAAGCATTACTACTATGTAAAATATTTAGTTTTCTTTTGTACATTTGTGTCATGATACAGATCTTAAATTGTATTCATAATGGTCTTAAAAAGATCTTAAACCTACAGAAACTGTTTATTTATTATTAGATTGAGCTTCTGCTCCAGATTCACAGCCACATTCTGGGTTAAAGGATGAAAGCAGGACCTTCAGACTAGCAGTAAACACTGATCAACATTCACTTTGTCAGTCATTGGCCCCTGCAAAGAGTGACGCAGAATTTCCCTCTACATAAACACATGAACACCAGACAGCAGACGCTGCAGAGAAGCTGCTGTTAGATGTTAACATCTGGAATGGTTGAACTGGAGACCTAAAATCTCTCCTCCAGGATGACTCTAGGTAGGTCATCAAGGAATCGGGGAATGATCTCTTCTGGATGTGTTTGGAAATATTTGAGATTTGTTTATCTTCCTGGGAGATTTTAAATTTAAGTTCAGAATATATTTTTTTAATTAGCTATAGACATCTTAAAACAAGAATTGCTACAAAAGTGCAAAGCAAATAAAAATGCACTATTTCCAAAGTAAACACGGGGATTAGAAATGTATAATTTCAGCAGTGAGATATAACAGCTCAAAAATGCATTTAAATAAGAGTAGAGTGAGTCAATCTTTAACTGTTCCTCTTTGTACAATCTTCAGATTGTACTGAGTCCTCTCCTGTGCTAACCTCTGAGGTCTTCTATAGGATGTAGATCTATAGACTGAGATGGTATTGGATGAACTCTGACTGTGTCTGATGACCCATTTGTCTTGATTTGGCCACACGCTGGGTCATTATGCTGCTGAAAGCCATAATTTTGATGGCTACAGTCTTTGTTCTCCTTGACCTGAATATTGTGTTTGATAACATTGACCATGTAGTTCTGATCTGTGTGCAGTGATAGCCGCCACAACCCTTCCATGTTCTGAATCTTACCTAACCAGTTGGAGTGTTTCCAGTCTAACTAGTTGATTTATCCTCAGCTGCAGCTCAGATTTCTTTTGGAGTCCTCCAAGGCTCCGTCTTTGGTCCAATGCTGTTTTTTTTGTTTTTTTTATTATTATATTTATTGCCACTGGGAATGATTTTTTTTAATTCAATTTAATTAAAAACTACTTTAAGACCTACATGAATTGTTTAAGGAATTTTTCGCTTTCTTCTGTGCAGAGAAGTTCCAGATAGACTGTAGAGCTGTGTGGTTTGGAGGCAGTAGCCAGTTCTTTGTAATCAGTTTGACATGTCTGCCTTTCTTAAAGGGCAGGTTCTCTTGTCTTTCCCATCTTGAAGAGTGGTTAAAATAAGCAAGCCTCTGCGTCGTATTTAGGCCGGAAAGAAACAGAACACCATTGATGACAAAGTAGAAGTTGCTTGAAATTTGTATTCAAACAATCTAGAAAATATGCTTCAGTAAATTTTTTTTAGTGATTATTGATGATTTTTCTCAAAACTGTTTTTTTTTTCTTTATTAAATGTAGTTCATTTCAAAGTAGAGTTTTTGCATATGCTGACTGCTGCGTTTTTCTCCCAGCAGGCTTTGCCATCCAGGCGTACCGTGGAGCCCAGAAGCCGACTCCCATGGAGGTGATGAAGTCGCAGGCCACGCGGCTGGCTGACAACCCCCAGAGGGTGTCCCCGCCCAAAATGGAGATCCCCACGGTGGAGGGCCGGCGGCAGGGAGCGCGGCCACACAAGCTCAAACACCGAGACATGAACATCCTGACGCCGTCCGGCTTCTGAGACAATCGCCGTTAATACGACCAAGGTCCCACGACATGACAAAACCACCCTAGAGTCCCTCATTTTACTGTTCACATTCCCTTATTGTTCAGGTTCAACAGAAACATGAGTCTTACCGTTTCCAAAGAAATTCTTTTTGTGCTTGCTGCTCATTTGATGTTTATATTTTCTATATATCATTAATAAAATAAACTCCAGTCAGACTGAAAGCATTTTAAACCCCCCTAAGTTTTATTTATTTATTCAGGAGGAATTCAAAATTTATTGAAATCCATTGAGTTTGTAACTTCATGTGAGAACTGTGACCATCTATCATAACTGTAACGTCAAACAAGTGGGTAGCTGAACTCCAGCTGAAGGATTTTCAGAACCAGAGCTCTAAAGTTCAGCCGTTCGGCAGCTCAGACTGGGTTCATGCTAGAACATATAGCTTCAGTTTGCTAATCTGTAAAAATAATGTTAAATATTTTCTTCTCTCATGTTTTTGGTTTATGTCGCCTTGTTTATTATGTTGATCATTTTTAACCAGCTTTTTTTTGTTTGTTTTACAAAAAAAATAGCATGAAAAACATCGTTTCACCTTAGGATTAATTCATAGGCGTTTACCCTCGTTTCATCCCTTCCTGCTTCACACTCATGTACATTACTCATTTTTGGTTGTTTATAGTTTTAGTCAAGTATTTTCATAAATAATGCAGATAAATGTGCATAAAAAGTCAAATCACATGTAAAATGTAATCTAATTCCGCTTTATTTCGTCTTATTTCCATTAATCCTTATGAAATATGACATTAACGCTCCGATCAAACCAAAATAACTCAGAGAAACTTTTTATGTTGGATGTTATTTGAGTCACATTTCCTGAGCATTAGAGCCGTTGCAGATAAAAGATGAAATGAAAGACATAATGTGGCCAAACTCAGAAATTCTTATATTATCTTCACATATTTATGAGAAAACAATTAGATATTCTCCAATGTTGAATGTAGAATGCTAACACAGGAAAAAAATTAAGTAATTCTACACGATTAAGGCATAAATTGTGATAATTAAGCTGATGTATTTGCTGACTTTATGTAATCAGACATATGCTACAGAAAATGCAACAATTGTACATTTTTCCTGTATGTGAACATCTCCAGTGTTCAGACTCAATGCAGCTTCCCTCATAATGTAGAGTTTGTAGTTTTCTGAGCTCAAACTTGGAAAGAAATTTGAAATTTTCACAAATTGAACTCACTTTTCTCCATTATTTTTACTGACGACTGCATTTGAAGGATTTTGTTTTTTACATTTTTGGACTTTAAAAACTGCTGTGTGTATTTTCTGCATCTCACAGAAACCTTGTCACTTATTTTATATATATATATATTTAAACACTTCAAATATTTTCTCCCTAAATAACAAACTATGGCCTTACTGCCAAGTTATCTTAATTTAGGCAAGTTATTTGCTGTGCTGCCTGGTTTGCAGATGATGGCTAACATAATATATAAAAGTTTCTGTAAGATTACACGTGCAAAGCATCTTCATTAAGCACTTTTGACCATAAAGTGAACCTTTTTTCTTCTTATTACTATTTTCTGGTAATAAAATAAAAAAAATCCTGAAAGTTTACCACTTGTAACTACTGTGGTGATATTCAGATGCTGTCATTCTGTGTGGTCACTAACTGTTGATATTTGATGTACTTTCCATTTGTTAAAGATGAGTCTATAGTACTTGTGTTTACAGGTGCTCAGTGGTCAGTGTGATACTCTCCCCCTTTAATCAGACTGAAGCATCAGTTTAATGTTCTGTCTGTAGGCATGACTCAGTCCTGATAGAAAGTTTCTGTCAGTTCAGTGATTTTTATTTTATATTTCTTTTCGATTTTTTTTCTTTTTTACTGTCTGTACAGTTTAGTTCACGTTGCCGGCACAGTTTGACAATAAATATTTCATCCTCTGGGGAAAATGAAAAAGTCTCAGCTTCATTGTTTTTGGTTTAAAAAAAATTTATTTTAACAAATTTCATTGGCACTTCATGACAAAGATAATTTCCACGTTGATCACAGTAGATCTCATCCTCCTGTGAAGAGACCTGCTTTCAGTTTTCATTTAATTCATATCAGATTAACTGGCAATAAATAATAAAAGAAAGTGGATTAAAATAGGTTTTATTAGAAAAGTGTTTTCATGCAGAAACATTGGTTTCAGGTTTCAGATGATGATAATGTGCAGACATAAATATTGAGTCCAGGCGGATGTGATTTGAAATGTGCAGGTTTTTCACGTGTCTCAAGAAATCAGAATGTCGACATTTATGTGATTTAACCAGGTTTTATTTTTTTAATGTAGTATAAAAAAATTCTAATGAGCCCAATTTGGGTTTTCATTGGCCACAATCATCAAAAGTAACCTGTGAGTAATGAATCAATGTACAGTGGACGCCCACCTATTTAAAGTCCACTAGTTGTGTATTCTTCACTGCTTTTTGTTGGATTTCTCATTCAATAAGTCACCATGCAGGGTATGGAGATGGGACCTTGTAGGTTTGTAAATGTGCTCTTAAATTAATAAAGATGGAACTAAAAATATTTACTCATAATTCCTAAAGATTTCCTAAAAACCAAATTAATAAAGTGTTGGAATAATTTTAGTTTTACATATTATAATTTATGAATTTTATTTAATTTCCACCACCATTTTGTAAAGAGCACAATTGTATTTAATATCAATATGTTAACTATGTTAAACAGGTCATGCTGACACGTTAAATATTTCATACATCAAGTCTGAGCGTTTTGGAGTAATTAAAGATGTACAGTTTTGACTGTAAAGGATATGTGGAACATAAAACTGATGCTTTATCACCTGGAGACACCTGGGACTGACTGAGTCTCAGTCATCACAGGCTTCAGTGTGCTGCCTGAGTTTCCTTGGAAGACGAGAATTAATATGAGATTTAAAGGCAAATTTAAAAAAAAAAATCCCATCAGATCTGACCTTTAATAACGTGAACCTCCACTAATGTGATGTTCTTATTTCTGTTTTCATACCATTAATTCATCTTGATATAATCCGTCCGCTGCTAACTGCAGCTTCTTTCTTCCCTTTTTCACTCCTGCTGAGAAAAACAGTCTTTCAGTCTTCAGATGCTTCCTCCTCCAGCTCTTCCCAGATCTCCTCTTCTTCTCCTTATTTCTCCATATGTCCTGAAGAACAGCTCCATCTCCCTCTGAAGGGTGGTGTTCCGGCGGTCTGCGTCTGCCTTGGCTCGCTCCATGTTTCTGATCTTGATCTCTGCCACGCTCTGGCTTCGCCTCTGCTGCTCCAGACTGAGTCGCAGAACGGCAACTTGTCGTTCGAGGGCGTCATTGCAGCGCTCCAACCTGTAATCCATGAATAAATGACACGGAGTGACCAAAGTGTTGCACCTCTTCATTTACAGAGAATAGTGTTCAGATTTCCTAAACCTTTGTATATTTTTACATCTTAATTTTGTTGCAGCACCTCTGCATTAGCAGTGAGCTGGTTGCAGTTTTCTGACCGACTGCTGACTACCAATCTTTAAAAAGCCTGACCTGCCGACTCTGATTGTGGCCGATACTGATATTTTCGTCTGAAATGTTGCTAAATATAGCAAGGACATCAGTGAGTTGGCAACAGTGGGGTAATTAGTGTTAACAGTAAACATGCATGTCCTGGTGAGTGGCTCTGTCAGTCAAATGTAGGGGTAAGGGTAAGTGTTAGGGGTCAGATTGAAATTGTATGAACCTTAGTAAAGTAATACCTCTCAATCCTGTTTTGGTACTCTGCCTTCTGCTGAGCCATCTGCTGCCTCAGCTTGGCCAGCAGAGAATGAGTGTCCCTCGACTCTAAATGAGACTCTTGAACCTGGAGATCCGGAGCCCCAGAGGGGAGGAAGACTTCTGAGCTCCCTGTGCTGAGAGGGCTGATGCTGATGACAGAGCAGGAAGCCCAGGAGCTCGGATGTTGCTTGGCACCATTGCCTTCAACTCCATTGTCTTCATGATCATCTTTATCACAGATTTCTTGTTCTGTTCTCTGATTCAGAGGCAACATTCTGGATCTCTTTGGTGGGATATCAGGACTACTGACCCCCAGGTCATCCTTGCTTTTATCTAATGGTAGAACTTCACAGGAAGACCATGAGGAAGAGGAGTCTCCTGCCGTCCCCAGTTCTGCTCGATCTACCTCTGTTTCACACATTCCAACATTGATTCCTGGAGAATCTAAATCAAAGTTCTCAGTAGGAACATTCTCCAATGTGTGAGACAGAGAGGCTCTGTCCAGGTTGTCATAGACTGAGGGTGTACTGTCCTCCTGTGCTTGACTGCTCCCCCCACTGGCTGCTTCAGGAACCTCACCCTCTTCCTCTGCTCCTCTGCAGCTCCAGGAGGCAGAGGCTGCCTTTTCTTGGCGTTGCCATCCCATTGCCCCCTGATTTGAGCTTTTGGCCTGTAGCTGGGGGTTGGTTGTTGTGGCTTGAGCATTTGCAGAAGATGAACCCTGCCCAGAATGGTACTTGTAAAAATCTCCTTTGTGCCTCCCAGGGTGGTGGTTGATGGACTCACTGGAGGAAGGCAAGGGGTAGAAGCAGTTCTCTGGATGGGAGGAAGTGTAGCGATGGCCAAGGTGTTTCTTCTGACCAGAGAGCAAGTCTGATTTACCAGCAGCAGAGAAGATACAACTGCAGGGAAGAAACTTCAACAGTTATTAAAGACAATTCATACTGAAGTCGGATCTTTAATGTTAACTTGAACCTCAAAAGTGAGAAACTGCAAAAACACAAAATGTTAACAAGTATTTTTGGTCTAGTTTCCACTGCAAATATCTTGGTACCCTTGAAATAAGACAGAACTAACTTGCAATAAACTTTTCAGTACAAGATAGGAGCCTGTTTTAAGTCAACAATTCCTTTATATTGATGAAAAACTACCAGTTATAAGTGAAATAGTTTTCTCATATTATAAGTTTAAATCAAAATATCTTGTGCAAGTTTTCCTCTGCTTACAAGGTTTATAAAGATTCAGATTTCACTTTTCAGCAGGACCAGGTACCTGCCCACAGGCGGATGTTTAAAAAAGTGCTTTGATGGTCATGGTGGCGCTGTGGTTGGTTTTAAACTCATTTACTTAAATAAATTAACTTTTCCTTTGAATTCTATTTTTCAGATGCATCTATTATTCTCTACTTGTGTGAGAATGACTAATCGCCAACTGACTGTTGAATGCTTGAACCCCTGTGTTTTACCTAGAGTGGTCTGCATGTGCGGCTGGTTGTCCTGATTCACTTGAGTGGTCTGCAATAAGAGGCAAAGACAGCTGGCGAAGGCAGGGCGGTGGCTGGAGATGGGGTTGTTTCAAAGGCGTTGCGGAAGGATGAGAGCAGGCAGAAGGAGGGAACTTGGCAAACAGAGATTTGTGTTGTCTGATCAGCTCCGACATGAGCACCTGGACCAGTTTTGTAGCTTGGAGACAGACAAGAAGAACTTATTGTCCAGAAGTCAAAGCTAGAAAATGTTGTTGCACTTGCTTAAGGTCATCTATCCTAAACTTAAGCAGGAGGTGAAATATTTTTTAACAATTACTGGTTGTGAGATAGAATACCTCTCTTCTTAAGAATATATCCAGGTCTGGATCAAAACCTCCAACATGTCTAAAGAAAGTAAACTTATGTTTTTGGAAGATAATTCCAACAGGTAAAGCACTGAGCATTACCTCTAAACCCAGGAGTACCTCAGGTGCAAGTATCATGGTATGTAAAAATTTATGAAATTGTTGACCGTTTTGACCCAAAACCTGCAGGTGTAAGCTAGAAGACTGACAGTGAAGATGCTAAGCCTTTTTAAAACATCGCCAAGATTCCAAGAATATTTTTAATCAACAAAATAATGGCTTCAAGAAAAATAAAGTTTTGCAATCGACTCACGTCAATTCAGAACCTAATCTGACAGAAAACCTGCAGGGTCAATAGAGAACCATGAGAGACAAAGTTTATCAGTGATGCTAATGTTTCCTGGCAACTGAGAAAAATGGAAAAATTATGTAAATGCATTAAGAGTTAGTCTGCAAAAAGTAAATTCATGATTTCTACAGACTTTCTTACCGATTATGCTTTTAATTTAGGAGTAAAAAAATATTGACATGTTCTAGAGCACTGAAAAACCTTTATGAAGTAGTAGTATTTTGAAATAAGCAAAAAATATTAAATAAGCTGCTGCCAGTTTACCTCCCATGATGCTTTGTGGGTCTTCAGCTTTGGCTCGAAGGATGTTTGGTCCAAACACGGTTGCCAAGTTCTGGACGTTCATCTTGTTACTGCTGGAGCAGCTCTGAACCTCATTCAGAAACCTGCACACACACATCCATTTCTCATGAGCTGCACAAACAGAGAAGCTGGTTCCAACTTTGAAACAATCTGCCTTGATTTAATCACCAAAAATGTCAAAACTAATGAAGTCAGACAGATCATACTGGCAGATAAAGTTGAGTAGGTTGAAGTTTGCGACAGGTAACTCATGAAGAAGATTCGTCAACTCCTCCAGACCCTGATGGAGGACATGGAGATAAAACAGAAAGAAGAAACCTTTCTAAAATAAAACACTCATTAAACCTCATCTAATCTGAGCAATGTGTTTTCACCAATAGTTGTGTTTTACATCAGTCTCTGTGGTGTGGTGCACTGAGTGATTACCACTGTACGGTCACTTAACAGCTTCTGACCGCAGAGCAGAAAGTCCTGGTAGTGGCTGTAGGGAACCAGAGGTTCTGGTAGCTGCCTGAGGTAGAGCTTCAGCAGTGATGCCACAGTGTGGACGTCTGTCCCGCTGCAGACAAAACACAACACACCAGATTCCTTACCTAAACCGCCAAGCCCCCCAACTCAAAGTTAACATTCGCACTTCAAAGTGACTGCAAACAAATGTACAATTATACAACCATATATCTTTGAATAGTAGAAGTAGAGCCTCTTGCATAACCAACAAGAATGCAGCAAGTGGTTTCTGGATAGTAACATTTGTCTTTTCCAGCAGCCATACTACATCGCATACAGCAGTAAATCCAGCTGACCAAATGTGCTGGAGCTCTGCTTTTGTTGCTAGATGACAGACTATTTGCTGCTGGAGTTGTTAGGTAATAAACTGAACTTCACTGGGGTTGCCAGGTGAGGGGGATCTTACATTCTGGAGGTTTTTGTAACAGGTTATTTTTCAATTACCAAAAACATTAAATTATTGACAAAAACACTTCTGGGTGTTTTATAAGTGCTTTAATATACTTTTTTTTTTAAAGTTTTTTAATCACTGAATGGCTTACCAACATATATTCAAAACACATTGTCACAACAAAACAGTCTGGAACATCTTCCAGGTCCCTGAGGTGTTTTGGTTCAGGTCTACTCTTCATTCTCAGAACCAGAATGAAATATTGAGAAGCAACATTCAGCTTTTATGCTTATCTAATCTGGAACAAACTTCCAGAAAACTGCAAAGATGCAGAAACACTTAGTTCCTTTATATCAAGGCTAAAAACTCACCTGCTTAGAGTTGGCTTTGACTAGTTGTAAGTGGCACATTAATCAACATATTCATGATTTTGATGTTGGCATTTGACAAAATGTAAAGTTTATTGCTAGTTTCATAATTGGTTACTGTATTGTAGTTTTATGATGTAAAGCACTTTGAACTGCTAATGTTGCTGAAATGTGCTATACAGATAAACTTGGCTTTACTTGACTTAAATGGGATCTGAAATCTGTATAAGAAAAAGAGAAGGAGCTGAACCTGTCAAAAGACGGCCTTTCACCAGAATCAAAAGCCTCCTGTAGCTCTTTCACCAGACTGGTGCGTCCAGGCTGGCGAAACAAGCCCACTTCATGCAGACCACGTTCCCGGATAAATGTCACACACTGCTCCACCACCAGAGGAACCAAACGCACTCCATACCGACGCTCATACAGCACCGTCTCATCCAGACGTTGCCCAAAAACCCCTGCAACAGAAACAGAAATCCCTCCCTTACGATAAATCCTAAAATCAGACTGGAGTTCTCTGTTTTTGTTAAGCTTGTAAGAGTTAATAAATGTTTTGTGTTAGGGTCTCCAAGTAATACCAATGAACACATGAACCATTTTGTGTGTTTTAGTGAGTTCCCACCTGTGAAAGGGATCCAGACTCCTTTGTTAAGGCTCTTCAACCACTCGTCACCCTGACCAGCGCTGTTGGATAGGAAGAAATAGGAGCCTGGGCTGGCCAGCACATCTCTGTTACCTACATTTACACAATAATAAATCATATATTTTCACTTAAGATGTCATTCTCAGTGGGAATCATCATGAATCAATTCCTCCTGCCTGGGATTTAAGATAATGATAATTCTGGTCTTATTTGTAGCTAATAAGCCTCATTAGCCAGTATGCTAAAAATAAATCTTTTTTTTAAAACTTGCATTTTATTATATGTAGAAACTTTTTTAGGCATTATAGTGACAAGAAATTGTTTCAAAGGATAAAGTTGAACTGTTTCTGCTTTGAATCATGCTTAGTGATAGCTTTCTGGCTAAGCTAATCAGCTAATGAAGCTAATGTTCAGAATACAATTCTCTTTAGATTGTCTCTACTTTTAAAGCCACAGCGGCTAATCACAAGTCAGTTTGTTATTCAACTGGTTAAAGAGCAAACTGTATTTTAGCATCAATAATTGGTATTTTAACAGATTTATGAAATATTGATTGGATTTTGTAACAGTTATAAGACCAAATATTTATTGATGAAGACACAGTTGAACTCTTTCTAGCCTTACTTAAACATGTCCTCAATGTTTAAGAAAGTTTCCAACTAATACCAACAGCTCAGTTCTCACTAATGAGCTGTTGTTTGTCACTATTTTCAGACTCTTAAATGTCATTGACGTTGCTTTTCATCTGTTCTTGAATCTTCTTGAAGGAATGATATACTGCTTTTGAGGTTTTTCAACCTACTTCGTGTTGTTAGACAGGTTCTACATAAATTATTTTTTGCTTCCACACGTCTGACAGCATTCAGGAAAGACTGTAGCTAGAGAAACTGAAGTATGCTTAAACACATTACATTCATGACTAACAAAGTTTGGGTTGGGTTGTTTTTTTTCACTTAGCTAATCCTTATTTTAAAACTGCATTCTTTATTTACTTTGGTTATCTTTGTTGATCTGTAGGAAGCAAGAGCAGAACAGTAGATGTAACCTTCAATTGCCCATCATGCCATCACACACTTAAACACTGTCCTCTTTCTAGTTCCCATCATCCTTAGCTTTCTGTCCCTCTCAATGTCAATGTACACACACACACGCACACACACACACCCCCCACCCCCACACACACAACAGGACACACAAGACAAGAATCTCAAACTTCCTGACTCAGCATTTAACTGTTTTCCTTGGTGGATGACACATGCAACCAGAGTTTGAGAGAGATTGGGGGTTAACATGCCAGCTGTGTGTATTTCTTACCTTTGTGGCCTGTACTGTCATATTTCCAAGACTTAAAGCAGCTGAGTCCCATGCTGCAAACACTTCTGGCCTGGTTGGAGATGCTCAACCCAAAGTGATGATGTACTTTACAGAGTTAAAGAGGAATTAATGAATAAAATAGGTCACAAGTACATTTGACAAAAAAAAAAAGAAGAAAAAAAAAAAGAAAGAAATTCTGGTTAGAAAGAGACACACCATCAAGTTGATGCTGAACAATCATGGAACAATTAAATTGTAAAAAATTAGGAAGAAAACCAAAAGGTCTCTAACACGGATCCACAGACTGGTTTTAGAAGTTTGGGGTTTGAATCAAGACTTTTGCCAAACTTTCTGCCACTGAAAAAAGTCTCTTTTTCAAATTATGTAGTTTTCAACAACATTTTGATCTACAAATGTTTATCTTAGGGGAAAGTTCTCTGTATACAGGTTCTTCCATTAGTAATTCATGGCAATAATTAGGAATTTGATGAGAGGTTTCAAGTTAAAAAAAAAAAGCTTATCAAGAGGAGTTCTTGAAAAACAAGCATGGAAAATCTTGGAATAATCTTTGGTGGATATGATTTCTGTAGAAGTTATTGCATTGTTGAAAAGCTTTTATAGGTACAAATATGCTCACCCCTAAAATGTCCAAAGCAGTCTCTTCAAACCAAAATATGTTCATAAATGTTCCTGTCAGAAACTGTGGAGAAATTGCCAATAAAAGGTGTTGATCCTTGACAAGCAAACTGGAATGCTGAAAATCGGTTTGTTGTGTTGTGTCTTTTTTGCAAAATGGTTTTGGATTGTCATTTGTTCTCACATCCCAGTTAGATTCTCATTGATCCTGTAATTGTGGAGAACATATCTTTGCAGAAACTGCACCCAAAACCGTCCCAGATCCAACCTGAGCAGGAGAATTTTCACCTTGCTTCCTATCATTGGAGCGTCTTCTGACCGGCACGCTGTCTTTTCTCCTTGATGTTCCCCTTTAGCCTTTGACACCAGTGAATGGTCGGTAAATGCATCCTGAAGGAACTTTGTTCTTCCTCACCATCTCCAGAACACTTCATCCTCCACGGTGAAAAGACGCCATATTAGTATTCCTTCCTGCATCTCCTCTCCTCCCTTGTCCCCCTCTCTATGTCCTCTGCTTTATTACCTCTTTTACTGGACGTCCCGCTCCATTTTCAAAGGACACTTCACACATCAGGATGTCCATGTCTTCGCCAGCCCCTCTTTTTCCTCTCTTCCTTCACGCCATTCCTTCCCTCTCCAGCTGTCCCTGTCTTTGTCCACGTCCAACTTCTGTCTCATTCCCACTACCGCCTTCTGTCTTTCTCTCCATTTCCCAGCAGTGTGTGTGCCCCTTGTTGCCCCCCTCCCCTTTTGCCTCATCAATAACCATGCTGTGTGTGTGTGTGCGTGAAGGCTGTGCATTAGGAAAATTGGATCTCTGCGACGCAGAGCTGTTTTACCAAAGTAATCACAGCTGATGGCAAGAGAGGGAGGGAGATGATCTGGCTGAAATTCTGCAGCGGCTGAAGTATGGCCGTTTGCGGCACGAGCACACTCACTGTCACCATCATTCAAGTGGACATAAAAGCCAGAGGAGCCACTCAGCCAGGTCAACTTTTGAACTCAATTATAGTATGAACCTCCAGACAGTCCAATTCAATAAGACTGTTTGACTCAATGTACAATACAGTGTACAGTGAGTTGCAAAAATCGGGTTGCTTATCAATACAAGCAATCAAATATTAACAGCTGTTCAATCAAGAGATTAAATCAGCACAAAATCAATTGTGACTTCGCATCGACTCGTTGCTGTGGGGTTTCTTCTACAGAATTTCAGAGAAAATGTTGCTGGATACATTTCTTGAAATATTCATAAACAAGTGTAATATGGAGGCACATTAAATTTCTATTAAAATTGGATTTAGAATCATTAGATGATAACTGGTGACTGATGATATTTTATAAGAAAATATATTTGAATGTTTTTAATTTTTACCTAGAAATTTTATCCAAACATCAAAAATGTCATATGCACTCACACATTTTTCAAATAACTTTTAAATATTTGGCAGTTTTCCAATTATTCTGTTACCAATAGCCATTTAAAGTGTTGATGTCTAAGCATAATGTCAAAACAAATTCTGACCAAATACTTTTTTTTTTTTCAGCAGAATTGTTGTCATGCGATGTAATCTGTATTTTGAACCGGCAATAATTTGGACATCCCGAGACTTAAAAGGACCAATTCCCAACTGGGAAGATTGAATACAATCTCTGGAGTGTTTGTTTTGCATAATCATGAGGTGAAATTGCCTGTTTTAGTTTTTAGTTAGAAAAACGGAAGAGTTTGTGCTGCCGGTCAATCCTGGAGGAAAACAGCTTAGAGACTGCAAAGGAACTGAGAATGGGGTGAAGCAGGACGACTGCACTAAATATACAGCCAAAGCAGTGAAAGTCCAGGACTAAATCACAATATGTATGTGTGCCAAGAACTGAGAATTGATGTTAACAAATGTTCTCCATCCAATCAGTGAGCATGAACAATTTTACAAAGAAGCAGCAAAATAACTGAAATGTGCAAAACGGGTAGGGTCATAAACCTCAGTGATTCTTGAGAATAGAGACAAAATGGGTTTTAATTTTCCCATATTTTTTTTTATTATTATTTCTTAACCTTATGTATGCAAATATGACAAATAATGTTTAGGAAATGTAAAGATGCTAAGGTACAGGCTCCCAGTTGCAATTTTTTTTTTTTTTAAATTACATTTTTAATCTACCTGACCCAGAACTTTGTCATCACCATCTGACAAAAATAAATATAAAATGATTTTTAAAATATCCTATTAGTAATATTTTCACTCATTCTACAGACAAATGCTTCTCAAGAAACAAAATAAATATTATTTAAAACAAAAAACAACAAAAAGTCCATCTGACGGAGTTGACAGTGCATGACGGAGTTGACACAGAACTGAAGGTGGTGAAAAACTAGTGAATAAAATGAAAAGCTTGATACATGTGAAGTAATGTATGGAAGCCCATTTCCGCCACTCTGTTAAAAAATAAAAAATAATCTCATTATAATGAGATACTATCTCATAATAATGTAAAATACAGCTTTCTTCAAACTCCAAACATACCCTGAAAAAATTTAATCAGTTCCAATTTCTGAAAAAAATTAAACAACTCTCCCAGTGCTCTGATCTCATACTACATAATACATTTTTCTGTTTATTTCACTTTAAATTCCAGACCACTTTAAAGATAACATATTTATCAAAGGGATGCACATTAGTAATTTACGCTGAGGCAGTTATTTATTCAACCAGTGGTTAGTATGTTTCAATATTTAATGTGCTGCAGAAAGTGATGAAGACAGAGAGAGGCTTTTTATTAGGCTTAATGGTTGACTTCATGTGTGATTTATGATGCATAGTTTCATGCAGTGCTTTTTTTCCTCCAATCAAACTATTCAGAGCAGCTTTTTGGCAACAACCCAATTCTTGGAAATGCAGATGATGCACATTTAATGCTTTAGTGGCATTTCAAAGCTCATTCCAAATTTGGTAGTAAATTTGGATGGATCCACGTCCTGAAGTCTCCGATAAAACCACAAAGTGTCGGACAAAACGTCTGTAGTGAGGTTCATGTCTGGAACCAACCTTGGAAAGCTGCAGAATGAAATGATAAATGGAAAAATGCTTTTAAAGATACAAATATGGACAATATCCAAAGTGTCAAAGAACAGAAGATTGTTAGCTGAACAATTCATCCCTCCTCATTTCATTGCAACAACTATTGACACTCTGCTGTCTGAGTGCCAGCTGGTTTGTCTGATGACTAATTTCCAATCTCAGCTGAAAGCTTTGGCATCCACATGTCAATACAAATGAAAATTGATATCATATTCTTTGTAACAACGAGCTGTGTGAAGGTGAAAATTGAATTTGTCACCTGCTTTCCTTTTCACCTCTAATATTTCCCAACACTGATTCACGTGGACGTATTTCCTGCAAATTCAGGTCAGTTTATTTTTACTGTAGATTTTGCTTTTCTCAAACTTAAGCCATCTTAATATACTTTATGAAACAAAAAGGTTGAATTCATATCTATTTTTCCTGAATATTACAGCATAAGTTGGCATTTGCAACGACAGAAAAACAGAACCACAGAGTCAGGAGTACTTTCAAGAAAAAAGGAGAAAAAAATAGAGTTTACAGCAACAACAGTCTTTCCAAATACTTTGTCCTGGAAAGCGACACAGCAAAGGACACAAGCACTGAGTCAGGGGTGCTTTCTATTAAAGACACAGAAAAATTACTCCAAATAAATTGTGGCAATATCAGTGGTTCATTTTTTAAAAAATCTTTACAAAACAATGTTATATAAGGAGAATCCCACTTGGAGAAAAGATTAAGAAATTAGAATGAACCAAGTAAGTATTTTTTGCATTTGGATTTTTACTAAAATACTGTAGTACAATTATAAAGGGTTAAACTGCATAACATTTTGGCTGACTTGAACAGTAACTGCGTGCTTAACAGTTATTGCGTCGCTCCTTCACCCTGACGTTCCTTCCCTGGGGGAGTGGGGGATTCGCATCCACCTGAATAATGTGTAGTTGCGCCACTGCTCCACAGCACAGACAAACTCCTCAACAGAACCACAGTAATTTTGTTTCCTTGCTAGTTTGTTCACTAACTACTTCAGTTAGTGTTTTGGTCATAAATTTATTGTCAGATTTCAATTAGCTCCCAGTTGTAAAACTAAATATAGTTTATTGGGGCGTTTCTAGTAGAGACCTTTAAAAGTCGGCAGTAGGAAGTTTAATTAAAGGTCACATTAATCTAATTCTGTTTTGCAGTGCATGATTCCTGAAAATGGATTTTAACGCATAGGACCAAATCAAAGGTAGGAAAAAGTAAATGTGTGCGAAAATGAATTTATTTTAGGAGAAAATAGTCTCCAGAATAAATAAATCACATAAAGAGTAAGTAATATCTTTATGTTTGGTGCCAACTGGGACATTTTTGTATAAATATTTTAAATTTTTTGGCCTAAAACCATCTTAGTGCTGCCCTCTTTTGGTTGCACACAGCTACTGCAATCAAATTTTCCTATTGGTTAGAACGGAAATTACAGCTTGGTTTATTTCAGCAACACAACAACTTTTTAATCTTGATTTAAAGGAACTCAGTGTTTCAGTTGTTTTGCAGTTTTCTTAAAAAACAAAAAAAACAAGTGATTCCAAAACTTTGAGGAAAATATAATGTTGACCGACACAATAAAAATAGTTTGAATGGCCTGTAGTTGTACAGTGCTTCATCTAATCCAGATGACGACAAAAGAAGGTGAGTGTCCAATTTGATCTGGCACAAAATAATACAATCACAGTTCCTGGCTAATGTCTGACCTCTTAACATGCCAGACAATGCTCAGCTTTGATCTCAGTTCCCCAGTTTTGTAACAGTTTTTCAAGAGCAATGGGCCAAACTATGGAGACACACTTCTGACCCAAGTCATATGGATTAAAATCCAGTTTAAAGTAACTCATATCTTCAATCTCTTTTTTTCAGTACTGATAAAGTAAACCTCACAATATTTCCTGATCATTTTGCATCATGAGTTCCAGATAAGCTTCAGTACACCGTGTTTTCTTCTGCTCCATGAAAGAAGAGCCCATGCAGTCCCGGGCCAGGGGTCACAGCAGGAGCAGCTATCTTTTCACCGCACTTGGCGGAGGATTTTACTGCCCTCGAAGGACACCGGAATGTCCGTGGCTTAGTTTTCTGTAGCTGGCTTGATATTTTACTGCACCACCATGAACGCCATATCTGTGTCTCCCTGTTTGGCAGCCACACCTCATGGCAACAAGTGACTGCGTGGCTGCTGGGAGGAGGAGGAGGAGAAGGAGAAAGAGGAAGGTGAACAACATGAAGGAAAATGTTTCAAATAGACAGACGAGAAGAGACGAAGCAGACTGGAGAAAATCTCCAGAAGCGACATCAGGTAAGTAAGGAAATCCATTTCATTCTGAGATCAGGAAAACGATTCTGAAGCAGAACTAGGAGTCTTTTTCAAACGCTCTCATCACTTCCTTGGGTTGAAATAGATCAGAGTAAATCAGAGTTTATTTAGGCTTTAAGCTAAATGAAATTATATCCTTTTAGAGGGAGAAGGGCAGTCAAATAGAAAAACTTAGCAAAAATAATAAGTACAGAAGTAAAGTTGTCTATTACAAATCGTGATGTTTGCGAAAACTTGAGCTTTAAGTCAAATCCGTAAAAAAATTTGAATCAAAGGAGCAGAACTGTTTTAAACTTTTAAAGAAATAATAATCCAACATCCACATTTAACAGTAAAACTGCTCAACAATAACAACAATAAATAAATATGTGGCTTTCTTATTTTTTGCACTGAGCTTTTGTGGGGAAAAGTATATCAAGTAAAAACTTTGTTAAAGAAGCAAAGGTTTAAGAATTACTAGGAAATTGTATAAAAAATATAGATTTGGCAATACAGGATTACTTTTGTTCAGAATAATTTATTCTGATACTTTGATCCACCTTTAAAAGGACAGCCAAAAAATATACTTAAACATTTATTTAAAAAATATATATTTATTGCAATATTTCATCAGAAATAATACTGTGGTTCTTCCAGACTAAATTGCTACATTTTCTTTTAATTTGGCAATCTATTTTTAAATTGCTCAACTTCACTGAGCTATAAATCATATTTACACTCTGTCACAATAATAATAAACTCCACACGTTCACATTTCTACTGGCATGAGCTACAAACTTTTGACAAAAACGAATAATTGGAGACTTTCTGATCCCACTATTTGCTGCTTTGACTCTGAGCTTTACAGACGTTACTTTCTTGAGATTTTATTTGCATACTCATTTTATACATTTACTTGTATTTTCAATTTTGATGCATGCATTAAGAAAAGGACCTTTGCATTTCATTATATTTGAACTCCAGGGAACAGGAAGTCATGACTGACAGAAAGTCCTACCCTGAAAAAAGAGAATGGAGCTGCAACTTAAAAAATGTTAAATTTGTGACATGTAATCAAATTAAGTTTGTCAAGCTTACTTTACGTAGGTTTGTTTAACTTTGTTTAATAACATGACAACTTAATAAACTTAACATATTTACTTGGATAAACTTAATTTAATTACTTGTACCAAATTAACTCATTTTTTAAAAGTTGGGTCACTTGTTTTCTTTTCTTATTAGACACTTGGATTAATTTTAAAAAGTAAAGTAATAATGATGATATTTTATGGTTTGGGATGGGGTTTTTTTCACTGCTAAGTTAAAGGTGGGATTTATCTAAATTTTTCATTGTGAGATTTTCCTACTGCAATAAAAGATTTCTCTAGAATATACAGAGTGTTTTAGATGTCCGTTTCCCATCTTTGGCCTTATTTTTACTGAAAATAAACTGATTGAACTGCATCTTCCAGCATACTGAGCAACACTTCTACTTAATAACTTAATTAGTCTCTCAGTTATTCCTCATTATTTCACTTTATTTTATAATCAGCATTCATAAATTAGTTGAGTTGATCCTTTGCTTATTGTTCATTTTCTCCCTTTTGGCTCAGTAGTTTAGTTGCATGGTTATAACTACATGTTGGTAGTTATAAACTACCAAAGTGCATTATATAAGCTATATTTTGACTGTAAGGCTAAAGTATTGTATTCATAAATTCTCAAACTTTGGAGAGAAGCTGTTAGTGTTTGGAGAATGTGTTTGGCTAATTATTCCTGATGATCAGGACTTTAACTTTACTAATAATTTTGATAATAATCCATCACTAATCATAATTATTAACAGTAACATAAGCCAAACATTGTTGGGAAACCAGGGAAACAACCTGCAACTTTACAGTCAGAAACTCAAGATGCATTTCAATAACAAAGATCATTTTCTGTAAGCAATAAGATACTGTGCTTAGATCCTTCTTGATATTTCAAAGGCGGTCACTAATTGCAGGAAAATGTGGAACTGACAACATCGGTCAGATTAGCAGGGATAATTGTTGGAGCTGTGAAAGCCGATCGCCTTTCACAGCTCAGACTCTTGTTAGGTTCCAGTCAAATACAGCTGTTGGGTATCGAGGCAAAACTTTTCTTTTGTGTGTCACAGTGGAGTTGATCTGATTCCTGAAAAGTCAAACACTCTAATTTTAGCCATATCAGATGACCTGTGAAACAATAACACGGATGATATGGAATGGAGTTAAGGAGTTTTCCAAACCAGTTTCAGATTCAGACGCTCTATTTCTTTTGATCAACTTATCTCTCTCATTATACTGTCACGACATAGTGACAGATTTAATAAGTATGGATTTTATTTTTTAAGTTACATACTACAGGTTTAATCTTGAGAAATATTGAAAACTATGAATCACTTCTTTTCCACTTTATATGATGTGTTGGCACATCACATAAATCCCAATAAAATACGTGGTCACTTTCCTATAATAATGGCCCTAGTCAAAAATCAGGTTTGGTAAGAAGTGACAAAGACCATTATTTTAGGAAGGTGACAACACTGAGAGGATGGAGGGGTGTTCTCAAACTAACTTTGTGTAGCTGTAAAGAGTGAACCTGTTTACCTGCAGAAACAGAGCAAACATGAGTGTTTCTGTCCTGTAAAGTTGCTGCTGTTGGTGTTGACAGTCAGACTTCTAACTGCAGTCTTGTTCTGCTCATCAAGCTGTAAACAGAGTGACACCGAGCTCCTGGCGCCGGCTGGTGTCTTGTGAGCCTTGGAGGAACTAAAGTGAGTGACAAAAAATCCGACGTGTTGTCAGGAGGACTGAGTCTTCCTCGCTGCTGATTTACAGTAGAGGAGGGGCAGCTGGGCCGGCCTGGGCGTGAAGACCAAGATCTGTTTCCAGGAGAGGGAAGAGGACAAACCTTTCCAGGGAATGCACAACACTCCTTCACGTTATCGTCTATAAAAAGCAAAGCTGCTCTGCACCTCAAAAAAACAAACAAAATAAAACATATTTAAAACACTTTACTATAAAACTATTTAAAAGTAAAACTGTTAAGCTGCCAGAAAGGACATTAAAGTAATGCAGGGGAAGTGAAGGAGGTGATGAAAAGCAGAAGAGAAACAACATGGTGAAAGAAGCCTCTGCTCTGACCGGCATGTGTGCTATTTGTGGAAGAGGGATGGAGGAAGGCTTTAACTGCATGAAGATACATTAGAAGCTCTGACAGGTGGAACAGTGATGGACCAGAGAGCGCTATCAATCAATATGCTCTGTCTGGTGATACAGCCACATTCAGTGCAGTTTAATTCAACAGGATGCAACTAAAGTGAATGGAAAATGCTTAGTGTGAAATAAGAAAATGAAAGCTTAAATATGCACAGAAAATGAATAAATGAGAAAAAAGACAAATTTACAAAAAAAGTAAATATGACAATTTTACAATAAATCTTGTAATAAATTACATGTTACACTTAAGTTCTCATAAGTGGCCTCAGACATTTATACATGACATATAAGTGGTAAGATTGACATCAGGCTGCATTATGTCTGTTCTAGGAGGTCGATGTTTGAGTTTCCAGTCAGAAAAACAAAAGACATTTTCCATGAAGTCACTGAGAGAGTCAGAGATTACCAAGCAGATCTGCAGAAATAAAAGATTCATCAGCTGTTTGAAGGCTTGTATCTCATCAAAGCAGCAGCACATCTAACACTGTAAGATATTTATTCATGAATATGCTTTTCTGGAATCGAATGCACAAACTTTTAAAGAAATATGTTCTGAACTTATATGATTGTTAGTTATTGGGATCACAACAATCCTATTATTGCAGTAATTCTCTAAATTTCCCATCTAGAACCTTCTGAATCTGGACGTTTTCGAAGGGGATTCAGGATTTCAGAGTAATTTAATCAGACAAGCTTACCAGAACACATGAAGATTTCTTTCTGTTTTTCAGCTATTATTGAAGTTCTGACAGAAAAAGGAACAAAGTGGGACAAAGTTCTGGGTGTGAACAGCCGAGCTATGGGAAAAAATGATGACAATGATTCTTGGAGAGGTAAAGATTTTCTGTCTAAAAGTTAGTCTTGCAGTTTATTTTTTTTATAAGTTTGTTTCTAAGGTACAACACTTTGAACTATTTATGATATAATTCAGATTTAAATGGACATCTTAGCTGCAAAATCCCACCTGAGCAAAGAAGATTCAAGTGATTCAGAATTATTTGCCATAATTTATGCTACAAAACACGAGATGAGCTTAACTGTATGCCCTGAAGATGTAGTAACTCTTTCCAGTGTATTTAATGTAAAAAAAAAAAGAAAGACTTTTCTGTCTTCTTGTAGGAATGAGAAAGTTTAAATCAGACTCAAAGTCAGGAAGCTTCAAGAAGACCCAACAGCCCATCCTGGATGTCTCCAAATGGGTAAAATAAAGTTTGTTCAATCTAAAATCAAGAGTCAGAAATTTAACTGATTTTTAAAGGAAAGTATATAAATTCTGGCAGGCAACACAAGAAATGTACTTCTCAGCAGTTGGATTCTTTTTTCATAACAGTCAGTAACTTTTCTTTTTCAGTTGTACATTTTAAACTGAAACAAACTGAATAAAGGTTATAAACCGCTTCATTTGGGTTAAATTTTTGTTGTTTGGTGACTTTTAATAAATTTCATTCTTGCTGCATTTACCCAGCAGTCTAAAGACACCTCAGTCCAACTTGAATCAGCGTCTTTCCATAACAGCAGTCCCATTGCTGCAGATGACGGACCAAAGGAAACTCAACAAAGAGAGACCAGACAGAACGATGACGACGGAAACCTGGACTATCACATCGGCCTCGTGTTGGAAGACAGATGTATGTAGCACTGATTTTCACCTTTCAAACATTTCTTTTGTAGTTTTAATCTCATTAATGAACTCCAAATACGAAGCACACATGCATCCTGACCATGAACAGCATCATGATTTGGGGTAAAACGCCTCAAGATTTCCAGATATATGAAGGAAAACTCGAATTAGAAATAAATGGATGACATCTACATGCATTGGAGAGGAATACAATATATAATAGCTGTTGTGGAGAAACAAACTGAACTCAAGAAAAATATCAGCTTGGCATGCACAAGACAGACTGTTAAAATGAAAACTTCAAGAAAACAAAATAAACTAAAAATCTCTCTGGTTGTTCTTGCCAGATGAAATTTCTTCCACGCTGGGAGAAGGAGCTTTTGGGAAAGTAGTGGAGTGTATTGACAGATACAGGTAAGCATGCATGCTGATCAGGGCTCAACAGTAATCATCCAAACGCATCTTATTTAGTTGCTCTCACTTAGACCACAGCAGGAGAAATGAGCTCTTATATATTTCTGTCATTTTGTCTGTGTACACTTTCCACAGAGGTCAGCGTGTGGCTGTAAAAATTGTGAAGAAGTTTGAGAGTTTCTGTAAAGTTGCGAGATCAGAGATCACCGTGCTTGAGGAGATCAACAGCCTGGACGACGACAACAGATTGTGAGGAACTCACTTTGAACCAGTTTGTTTATTTTCTGTTTTAGAGTCAAACTAGGCACCGCAGGAAATGACTTTTAGACAGCTGAGTCCTTCAGTCATAAGGGTAGTTAAAGTCCTTGTGCATTCCTCTGTCCTGGTAGCCCTTGTGTGAGGATGTTGGACTGGTTCAAGCATAAATCCCACATCTGCATTGTTCTGGAGCGACTCGGTCCCAGCACCTTCAACTTCCTGCAACAAAACGACTTCGTCCCTTTCAGTGTGGAGCAGATCCGACACATAGCCTTCCAGATCTTCAGAGCGGTCAGCTGTAAGTTCACGTGGTGAATCCTGTAAATTTCTAACCCTGAATGTTGGCATGCTGAAGGTTGTGGATGTGACCTCTGACTGTTGCTGGTTTTACAAATTGCAGTCGCATCGCTTCCCATAGCATGATTTTATGAGTGACCGTAAACATACAGTCCTTCACCCTTAGGTACCTTCCTTTTGGGGGCGGGGGGGGGCGCCACCGCCGATTTATGTTTTCGCATCCACCTGAATAATATGTCGTTGCGCCCCTGCCCCTGCCTATTTGTGATTCAGTGTTTGCAGATTCTCTTCTTTGATTATTTTGATGTTTATTGAATGCTATAAATTTCAAACAAAATGACAGTAATACAATAAATCCTAAATGTTCAAGGAGTGGGTAGGAGTATAAACTGATGGAAACCAATCCCTTCTCCAACAACAAGAACATAATATCTCAAGAGAATTCATCATATTTAGCGTAGACTATTTCTAGTCTGAATTGTGTCATGTATGTGCATTGCCTGAATTCCACAGTAAAACCATTCCATAGCTTCACACCACAGACTGAACATAAACACTTCCTGTGATTCTGATCTTACAAACGTTGAATTTGCATTTTATTCACAGATTTTAAAGAAAATGTTTCAAAGGAAATGCAGGATCGAAAGCTAAATTACTTTAGCACGATGCTACTTGACATTGTGCTAAAGCAGGACATTTGCAAACCAGCCAATCCAGGAGCGCCATTTATTTTTTTTAGCGCTGATTGGCTGTATCTCTAAGACCGGAGATTGGGGAGACTGTAGACGTTAGCTTTTCCACATAAAATTGGTGTTTGAACTGTTAAAAGTGTTTTTTAGAGCAGGTCTAATGCATTTGCAGATGTTAGCTTAGCAATGATAGCTGTTATCTCTAATCCCCATGAATAACATGGTCATCTGCATGTCCGCTCTTAGTTAAATGTACAAATTTCTTGTCTTTTGAATGAAGTCTCACTTTGCACTTCTTAAGCAAAGCTAGAACAATTTGTGTTAGGATATATGCACACATTTTATTGTTTTCTGTTCAACAGTTCTGCACCGTAACAAGCTGACCCACACAGACCTGAAGCCTGAGAACATTCTGTTTGTCAGCTGTGACTGCGACACGGAGTGCAGCCAACAGACAGTAAAGAGTTCCCTCAAAACACCACAACTGTAATATTAATTCAAAGTTTGACCTAGGTGTGACATTTAGGTCTGTGTGTGTGTGTGCCCACGCGCATGCGTGTGTGTGTACGTGTGTGTGTGTGTGTGTGTCAGAAGTGTAAGCACACAAAACCAAGGACTCTAGACATAAAGGTTGTGGATTTTGGCACCGCTACCTTTGACCACCAACACCATGAGACTCTGGTGTCGACGCGGCACTACAGAGCGCCAGAGGTCATACTGGGTATGCTCACAACTCAAATCCTTAATTAAAAACTAAATTATTTCAGGTGTGAGTATTTTTAAAAAGATCAAATAGTGTGTTTGTGTTCAGATCTGGGCTGGAACCAGTCATGTGACGTGTGGAGTCTGGGCTGCGTTCTCATCGAGTATTACCTCGGACGAACACTGTTCCCTGTAAAGAAGCACAAACACACAAACTCAGGCATACTTCAAAACAGTGGAAAGTTTTATTCAAACATTTATCTGTATTATTTCAGAGTCATGACTGTGGAGAACATCTGGCCATGATGGAAAAGGTACTGGGACCGATTCCACCCCGTCTTCTGAAACAGACCAGGTCCAGTAGACATCCTGTCCAGAATGACACGGTCATTGTTTCTGCTGTATTTGAACATTTCATCCACTGACAAAAATGTTTTAAATGTTCAAAATCTGATTAATGATTTTAGGAGATCTTTTCAGCAATTTTGGGAAATCGCTGGACGTTTTTGTGCTATTTTATGCAGATGATAACTTTAACAAGAAAACAATAATCAAAATATAATAAGGACTGTATTGTCTGTAACTCTTGTTTTCTAACAGTTGCTAAGACCAGCAAACAGTATTCTCTTCAACTAATCATGCAAGCTGATGCACAAAAGCCCTCGCAGTGCATATTTTAACTGATGTCTGTCTATTATTGCTGTTGAATTACTACAAGCTATGTTTGTGTGACATGCAGGAAGAAGAAGTTTGTTAAAAATGAGCGTTTGAGCTGGAATGGTTCGAGTTCCTCTGAAGATGATATTGAGAAACACTGCCAGCCTCTGACGGTAAAACAAAGATTTATTTTTTGCCCCCGTTTAACCCAGTTACATACGACGCACAGATAGGCAGTTTTTGTAATTGTTCTAGGAAGAAATTTTCAATGAATATCTTATTAAACCGATAATGTTACAAAACAAAGTAGTTTAAGTAAGTAAAACCTTACTTATGTAGCACCTTTCAAGATAAATATCAGTGTTTCCAAAAACAGAGAGCAAAGATTTTATTAGTCTTGTTTTTTTGTTTTTGTTTTAACAAAGCAAGTAGAGCTATAAATCCTGGTATTATTTTGAATATTTGTATTTGTCACTCTTTAGCAGACTTGCTTAAGTAAATCTTCATCGGTTTTGCGATTTTGCATGAAATGAAGTAACAATAAGGTAACACTTGGTGTATGTGCATGATACATTTATTTGCACATTTCTTGCCATGTTGAAAACAATCTGTGACAGTCTGGGTTTACTGGAAATCAGGTGTGACTATTAAAAATAAACTGAAATCTGTGATGTAATTTAAACATTCCCACAATGAGCGACAACATACTGTAACAAAAGTATGGCTCCATTTCTTGGCTGGATTCAGAACCAATTTTTTAACTAACACAGTAATTGCTTTGTTTAAAAAGATGTGCATGCATCAGCTTTAAATCCAAAAGAAGAAAAACAATCTTTGTTTATTATTTTTTTAGCAGTACATGAGAACAAACAATGAGGAGGAGAAGCAGCTGTTCGACCTGTTGAGCTGCATGCTGGAGTATGACGTCAGCAGGCGGATCACTCTGGAAGAAGCGCTGTGGCATCCATTCTTCTGCCCACTGAGAACACAGCATGAACCGCAGCAGCAACCAGAGCAGAAACCAGAGCAGCAACCGCAGCAGGAACCAGAGCAGGAACCGCAGCAACAACCAGAGCAGAAACCAGAGCAGCAACCAGAGCAGCAACCGCAGCAGGAACCAGAGCAGAAACCAGAGCAGCAACCAGAGCAGCAACCGCAGCAGGAACCAGAGCAGCAACCAGAGCAACACC
>NW_006800091.1:0-28536 GCF_000485575.1 Poecilia formosa | reverse complement strand
CAACCAGAGCAGCAACCAGAGCAGAAACCAGAGCAGCAACCAGAGCAGCAACCAGAGCAGCAACCGCAGCAGGAACCAGAGCAGAAACCAGAGCAGCAACCAGAGCAGCAACCGCAGCAACAACTGGAGCAACAACCGGAGCAAAGCTAACGAGAACGCAGTCCTGGGCTACGACAACCAAGAAATGTTTGTTACATGTGGTTTTGTTGTGTTTGTGAGAGCATTCCTGTTTGCATTGCCCTGCAGCTGTTCCACATTCATTTAATCAGCTTCACTTGTTCCTACTGAGCTCTACTGTCGTATCACACACTAGCTGTGTTTCTTTTACAAATGTGCCCAAATCGTTGTCAATGAAAACAGCTTTTTTTAAGTTTTGGTGTTCTCATTCAATAAGAAATGATTTCATGTTGTCTTTTTCATGTTTGCGCCAATGTTAACATCTGGTTGTTGATCATGTGGCTCGTATGATGTGAAAAAAGTGTTTCCATTGTAGTTTTATGAAATCAACCAATTTTGATACAGCCAAAAGGATTACCTCACCTTAGTGGCAAAACTTAAAAAAAACAAATCAAAAATCAAGTTTTTCAAAATTGCTGTGTTCCCATTAGACAAATTTATTTTCAAAATGTCAAACTGTGCAATTTTATGGTCAGTGGAAAAGCAGACAGTGTGTTGTTACCATACACCTTTCTTTCCTCACATCTTTCTAAACTACTCTTGTTTTCCCTCCAGTTTCATGAGTTTTGTCTCCTTATATTTCTGATTAAAATTAATTTTCACTGCGACACTGCCTACCTTTTGCTTGCTTTTGGGTTCTGCTAATCATCAAAAAACATAACTTTAAAGAAAACTGGCTAAACAGTGTCTAAAAGTTTTATGTATTTCACTCTAACTTTCTGTCTGTATTAAAAAGTGGTGTGAAGTACATCACTTAGTGACTATCACTTGAATTTAGATAAAAAAAATAAATTAACTTCTGAATTATATTCTGGCTAATTAAATGTTTTGTCTTTTGAGATGCAACTGCACCGTGATGAGAGAAACTGAAGGATGAAGGATGTAAAGAGAGGAAACTGTGGCGCCACCTGGTGGGAAAATAATGATAATTCTTTAACACGTTCATCCAACTCTTACGCACAAATCTTTTTACACACGCACAGATATTTTGAGACTATTTTCACTCCTTATGCTGGCGTCTACTTCCAGCAGGCATTTTCTAAAAGAAATGAAATGAAAATTATGAATTAAACTTAATTTCATTTTTAAAAATGTTTTGCAAGTTTTAAGATCAGTTTCTTTAGAATATATAATTTATTATTATTTTGACAGAAAACATAGAACCGAAAACATGAGATATAGCAACACAATAGTAAGTTCATTATTTCTGTAACATAGCAAAACTATGATACTGTTTTTTTTTACTGTCTAAAATTACTGTAGTTGTCTAGCAATTTTTAGTGAGATCATGCAGTTATATTAGAAGTACTTATATTAATAATAGTAAAGTCAGGAAATACAGAAAATGATGCAACAGCAGATGCAGGAGATGGGCCAATCCAAACTAAATGTATTTAAAGTTTTAAACTGCAATGGCTGTTTAAGGGAAGCAGTTTGCAGAAAGCGAATTGTGGAGCTGCACCAGTCTGGTTCATCCTTGGAAACAATTTCTAGATGCTCAAAGGTGCCGCATTCATCTGTACAAAAAATTATATGCGAGTACAGACAAGATGGGAATATCCATCCAGTCAGGAGGAGACAGGTTCTCTCTCCCAGAAATGAACATATTTTGGTCTGAAATGTGTAAATCGATAGACGTTTATGGCAGGATGATCTGGTGCACTTCATGAAATAGATGGCAGCCTGTGGAAAGAACATTATGTAGAATTATTGAAGCAACATCACAGGACATCCACCAGGAAGTTAAGGCTCATGTCCAAATGAGTCCAAATGGACAATTAACCTAAGCATACAGCCAAAGTGGTTGCAAAATGGCTTAAAGACAACAGAGTCAATGTTTCAGCCATCACAAACCCCTGATCTCAGTTCTATAGAGATTGACCCAGTCGAATGGATCAGAACTCAGGCAAGCTATTGTTAGCAGCTTGAAGGAAACTCAAAACATTTGACGTGAGCTATGCAGAACAAAGGCAATGCTACCAAATACTGAGAAAATGCATGAAAACTTCTGATTTTGAAGATATTGATTCATGAAGCTGCAGCATCTTCTTTCGCTCATTATTGTGGCATTTAGCAAATAGAAATCATTTTGGTAATTCTAACTGACCAAAAACAGGAGAAGTTTGGTCTGATTTGACTTCAAACAATGAGAAAAGAAAATGTGCTTTTGCTTGGTGAATGTTTACATATGCTTTCAACTGCACACATTGTCCCATTTAAATATGTCTTACACTGAGAGGGCTTTTATATTGCATAAAATTGTATCAACAAATAAAAAATACCATATTCAATCCTGCAGAACTGATCGGTCCCACAGCGTATTAGTCCTGGGTAAATATCAGCCAGCCGGTTGTAGAAATCCATGACATCAACCAGTTAAAGTGTTTTGTTGATCCAGACTGCTGGCAGGTGAAGTGCGGGATAATTATCGTGGTTCAAGCAGCTGAGGAAGTTTCCATGAGCGAACGGTTATCCAGGTGGAAAATATTGCACGCTCAACTGCAGCCTGCCAGATAAACTGGCCTGTTTTCTCTCTGATAGCGATCAGTTTAGATTACACAGACGTAATAAAGCGGGATGACACAAAGTGGGTCCCAGGCTGATGTTTGTGATCAGCTCTGCTTCAGTTCTCTCAGCCCATCACACACTGAGAAACAAAGACCATGCTAATTATAGAAAAATGGAAAGATACAGCTTTTGCTTTTGTTTAAAACAGCCTGATATTTGGTAACATTATTGAGGTAGCTGTGGAAGCTATAGAACAATATTTGTTGGCAAGTCCTTCAACCACTGCTTTTTAAAGAAAAGCTAGTAAACATGAATAAAAGCAAGTCAAAGAAGCTGGTTCATTATAAAGGTACTTGGTAATGTGTATAGTCTTCATACCCTTTTGAACCTTTTCTAAATTAACCAAATTGCAACAACAACTTGTGGGAGTTTGTGTATAATGCACAGTTGTTAAATGAAAGGAAAACAATACGTTATTTCCGAAATATGAAAAAATATGAAAAGTACATCCTGCTTTAATTCAACCTCCTTGACACGGTAGTTCTACACTGAATGCAAGTCGGACTTTCATATTTTATATCAAAAATTTGTAAGCCATGTGTCAGTTATCTTCAAATTAACATCTATAAGCTATTTTGTGTTGAATTAACATATAAAATCCTGGCAAAATTCATGTGTCTGACTGTTTATTTTGATTTTTGAACTGTTCTGGTTGCTCTTTGGGTTCACTTTTACAGTTTAGCTACAGTCTTAATAAAAACTTATTGTAGTTCTTTGTCCGACGTGAGGAACACACATAAAATATCAAAACATTCATTCTCTATGCAAAACAATATTATTACTTTATTTTAGTAGTTTGGTGAAAGTGTATTTAATGTTTCCAACATGAATTTCTCCAAGAACAGTTAACAGTTGGACTTCAAAAAGAGTTCAAAATCAGACTAATCTAAGGAAGATGTTGCTTTCATTAAGGGAATCTGCTTATTCCCTACTACATAATTCTTTTCAAGGATTGTGTAATTTTAGATTTTCCATTACCAGGTTTTCAGATTAAGCAAAAGTTAATTAAAGAAGATACGCAAGCGATGTGAATTCCTCAGAAAATGTTTATTCTAAATCTTGTTCAGAGTTTTTATTCTTTCATGATCCTTGTTTCCACACCCACTCTTTTATGGAATTTCCTTAAGTTGAATGTAGGGAGAGTTTGGGATATGAGGCTAAGAGTTAGTGTGCACAAAGGGAAAATCAGGAGTTCCTCAGTGGGACGGGTCTGAGGCCCCTAGGGAATTACCCCGCTCGCCTGTCACAGCCGTTCACAATACTTCCTGCCCTCTACTACCACTGACCTCTGACCACTCATGTTCCATAAAGAGTGGCTCTTATTAGTCTTCTTCCAAACATGAGAAGTGTAAAAGTCAACTTATTGCTTGAGCAGTCCAAAATAATTTGTCCATAAAAGGAGATGAGGGTTTTGAATTCAGTTTTGAAGGTAATAAAATTAGATTAAAATATTCCACTTCTAAGTCCAAAATAACAGAAAGTATTTATGGTGGTGTGAAAAATTGCATGTTTGTGTTTCAGAACATTAAACCAATTTAAATATTTGCCGGAGACAACATAAGTAAAAACAAAATCCTTTTTTTAAAAGAAGGTGTTTGCTGTTATGGGAGAAAATAATACAAATCTACTTGGTCATCAATTTTCCACACCATTGCACAATAAAAAAGAAGTGATTAACAGGCTAAAGATTAAATTTAAGTGAAAGTTTTAATTCTCATGTGGTCTTTGTGATTCATCAGGACTGAGTTTTTTAGAGGCAATTGTTGTTATCATGAATCAATAGAAACTAATAATCCTCAGTGGTGTTCCACAAGGGTGAGTCCTTGGCGCTCTGGTTGTTACACTTTTATACTATGTTTTGTATCCTCAAATGATTAATCATTTGCTGATAATGCAGACATGCATTTCCTCTAGTGTTCCTCATTCTTTCACTAACTACCATTACTGATCTTAACTGTTTAACAAATTCCCATTTTTCAACTGCATAAGAACTGAAAGCATTACTTTTCTGTCATGTCAACCACATCTTTTTATTTGTTATATTGAAGTGTAAACTAACCCTCTGAGAATGAAATTCCTGTGACCCCAAGTGCTCAGGTAATTTTTTGTTGAATTGAAGGGACCTAAAAAGACTCAAGAACTTGATGAAGAAGACTGGTTCTGTTCTGGGGACTCCTTTAAACCCCCTGGAGATGAAGGTGTAAAGAGGGATTTCTAATAAAATCAAGAAAATTATAGACAAACTCCAACCAACCTCACCATGAAACTGTCATACAACAACAGAAGGTCAGAGGCTTCTTTAGAGCTGCTGTAATACAGACTGCTACAGGAGATCCATCCTGCCCACATCCACACCAGCATCCAAAATTGCTCTTTGAAAAAAAATTGTGTAATATGAGTTACAAGGAAATTTAATTTCCCTTGGGGATCAATAAAGAATCTTTTAGACAAACTGAACTGAATTTGAATTAACCAGATAGAAAAAGACGTCTTGGGTTTCACTTTCTCTTTCAAGCATCTAGAGTCTGAAGGGAGTAAACTCTCTGGATAGGGTAGGGTGAGATTAAGTATAGTTAATTTTAGGTCGTTGGTGTAACATCTTACCTTCAGGTTGGATTTTGTGTATAGAATGAGAGTTCGGGCTGTGGTTGTCTGAACTTTTCAACTTGGACTAATCACAAAATTTTATTGTTTAAAATATCAAATGTTGAAACATTTATAGCCTTAGAATTGTCAACTTGACACTAAATAGAGCATTTTGCACACTGTTCTGTTTGCACAAATTATCAAACATACTTTGAGACAATTTTAATTTATTTAAAAAGCAGCTGCCATTGTCCCAATAAAAACATTTTAGCACATCTACCACATATATACCACTAATCCTAAAGGAATGATGGTGTATAATAATTTCCTTTGGCCCTTGAACATCCAGACAAACCGTTGAGGTGATCATGTTAGGGTTTTCCTGTTCAGCCCAAAATCAGATCCATGTCTTCCAGTTTCACTGCTTGTGCTTCTGCCTTAAAAATGTCCGCTTGCCAACCTGAGGTTCATTAAAACTGTGACACCTGCTGATGTCTGTTAGAGAAAACACACAGGTTACACAGCTAATCAGATCTATTTTTCACTTTCTCGTCAAGAAGCTCCATTGGAATACTAACCAAAGAGTTGGTCACTTAATTAGTGCGTTTTAAATATCTGTAGTGTTTCCCTCTCTCCATCACAAACTGGTTGTGTCAGACAGGTGAACAGCATTGGCGTCCAAGCTGCTGATTGGTAGCATAATGGAAGGACTGGGCGTATCTCCTTCAGAAACACAAGCATGAGGCTGTGCAGGCGGCGATGAGTGGCATCTTTCCATAACACTCGGCGGCGCAGCAGACAGCAACCTGTTTGTGATGCAGGAAAACATGTCTGACAGCTGCAGCCGCACCTCTCTCTGCCAGCAGGCATAGACCAGAGGGTTTATCAGAGAGTTGAAGAGCCCCAGGAGCCACAGGTAGTTCTCCAGCACCTCCTTAAGGGCACACTCCCTACATAGAAGGTGCACAATGCACACCACAAAGAAAGGACTCCAAAGCACCAAGAAGCAGCCGATGAGCACCCCCACTGTCCTCAAGGCCTTGACATGACTCCAGCTCCGCAGCAGTTGATGCTGGTGATGATGGTGGTACTGGGACTGTCCGTGACTGCTTTCCTCAGGTCTTGAGCTGGTTTGCCTGATTTGGGAGATCTGCTTGTGGTGGATGCAGGCGATCTTCAGGATGTCCAGGTACATGTAGATGAACAGGGAGAGGACGGGAAAGAAGAGCAGGCAGTACAGAACGATGATGGCGATGTCGTGGGTGACGTTAAAGAAAGCACAGAAACCGTCATAGGGTGCCGTCGCCTGCAGCTGGGGTACCATCACTGAGGAGCAGAGGACATTGACAATATTTATGTTCCATTTATGACAGAACCACAAAACAAAACTAATGCAAAAAGTCACAATGGAATCAAGGCTCTTCCTTTTTTGTTGCTAAACAAAAAAAGGTTATCTTCAACTAAATATGTAGTCAACAAAGTAAGCAATGTTGCCAGATTGGGTGGGCTTTCACCCAGTTGGCCGGCTTTAGAACACCTTGGGTTAGAAAAAACAGCTTTAGGGGTATTGTTCTGTTCAGATAGAAATTATTTCAAATTGGTTGCCATTGTGTGGAAGAAAAGAACTAAACTTTTAATAAAATGCTTTAATATTGTACTTATGTTATTAGTTAATCTTTTTTGGGGGGGCTCTAGTGGCCTTTATTTAATAGTTAATTGACAGGAAAGTGGGTAATGAGAGAAGGAGGAAGACATGCAGCAAAGGTCGCCAAGGCCGGTAATCGAACCTGCAACAGCTGCGTCAAGGACTAAGGCCTCCATATCTGGGTTGTGCTTAACCCCTGCGCCATCACAGCACACCCTTAGTTAATCTATTTTGAAATGTCTACAACCTGTTGAACATGGCATCATCAGTGATTAGTTGATGGTTAATCTAGAGTCACTGTGCAGCAGTGAAACAGTGCAACTTTATGATTTAAAAGGACATAGCTCCACAACAGACACAAGCCATCTGAAAGTATTCACACTCCAAAAACTTTAACCTAATTTTCCACTTTACAAACCTCAAAGTATTTCTTTTGAACATTTGAAAGGATTATATTTAAACAACACAGTAGTGCATAGTTACAAAGACAAAGAAAAATTACTTGTTCTTTAAAATTTGTAAAAGAAACTTGAAAATTGACCAGTGCGTTTATATTCAGTCCCCTTTAGTCTAATATATCTTAATGCAAAATGCAATGGAATCATTGCTTTCAGAAGTAACATAATTTTGCTGCTAATATCTTTCCATTATTTTAACTGTAAAATGGCTATTTTCATGAACTTTTTATTTTATTTTAAAGCAGTATAAGAACTGTACTCTAGCAGCTCTCAGTTCTCAAACTCTTTATATCATGCTACTGTCTATTCAGAATGCATTCAGGGAAAATGCTAAAAGATTCCTCTTTCAATTATAGTTCAAATCCAACTAAAAATCTGTGTTATATTCAGAAGATTCTGTCTTTAGATGTGCAAAGCTGGTGGATATTCCCCAAAAAGTCTGCAGCTGTAAGAGCAGTGAAGACAATGCACTCAGCTGAATACAGATACACCCGGGACGATTCATATTTTAATTAGAAAAGAAGATTATACTTATCCACTTTTGTGGTGGACTTTTATAAACTAAAATGTTAATGTGAGTACTTTTTCACAACAACGAAGATGCAAACATCTATCTGTACATTTGAAGAAACAAAACTAAAGTCCTCCATCCTCCCTGTTTTAGAGCTGTCTTTGAATAGTAGTAACAGGGACACAGATCAAAATATTTGATGTGTATTTAATTTGTTGATAATTTTGATGATATTTGGCAAAATGTAATGTTTATTCATTGTTCTAAACGGTGTTGTGCTTATGATGTAAAAGACTTTGAGCTAACTTTTACAAATAAACTTGACTTGACTTGATGTAACAGAAATCCCTCCATCTGTGTTCTCTAGTATTTAAAGTATTGATTGCTGAGCCTCACCTGGTAAAAATCCCATTGTGAAGGAACTGATCCACACAGCCAGTAAAGACCCGGTTGTCTTCCATTTCCCAGACATCAGAGAGTAACGCAGGGGCATCTTGATGGCCATATAGCGGTCCAGTGAAATCAGGAACATAGTCAAGATGGACGCCATGCAGGTGGACGTCAGAAAGGACATTCGCAGCAAACATCGGGTCTTGCCCTGCAGAGCAGGAGGTGTCCCGTTTGTGGGAGAATAAATCACAATATAACCATTGCGCTGCTGAATAAATTTGTTGTTAAAGTCTTCTGTGGCCAGTCCAGTGATGGCTACGCCCACCAGAGTGTCAGCCAGAGCCAAGTTCAGGACAAAACACCAGCTCTGACATCCTCGCTTCAGGAGCAGCTTCAGCAGAGCAGTGCCCACCAGCAGATTGGTGGAGACAATGAGGAGAGCAGAGATGGTCAGGACAAAGCCCATCACCCGAGGCCTCACAAAACTCTGGACGGTTGGCTGGTCCATGAAGCCAGAAGTGAAGCTGACGGAAGATTCTGTGCTAGTTTGTCCAGTTGAATGTGACATATTGATTCAAAATGAAGAAAAAAGCCCAAAGTTAGATGACATTATTCCAAGATTGAGAATTTTCAGTCACATCAAGCTTTTATTGATTGTGTAGATATGTGGAAGCATTGCTGAACACATGATCAAAGATTTCCAGATATTGCTAAAAAAAAAAAAAAAAAAAAAAAAAAAAAGAACAATCATATCCGAGAATATCCCCTAATGTTAATCCAGTGTTGTTGTCTGCGGACCGATCCCAAAATATCCAAGTTAACTTATTTCTAAAACATCCTTCTGCTCTCAGAGTTGATTGCAACATCTGAGTTCTAGAGGTCCCATCAATAAATGCCAGAAGGACAGAGATGGTCCTAATGTTATCAGCAGGTCTGTGTTGTGCCCTCCTCCGTCAAACTCACAGAGCCCGACAGGCGAATGAAAACACACCCCTCTGCTACTGACCGCCTGCTTCCTGTCTCCCTGCCACAAGTGACGATATCTATTTTTATTGTGAGCTTGTAGTGTAATCACAGCTGTTCATTTGAATCATTCCTGTTTTTTTCTGTTTTAACCTGGGCTGGTTAAATTTTATACCTTTTGTAAACAAATTAAATCAGCGCAAACTGCAGTTATGATCCTGAGGAAGAGAATGATGCTGTGTCTGAATCCTGCTCTGCCATCTTTAAAGCCATGAGTTCTGTCTCTGGTTTCTAGCTGTTTGTTACCTAGAGGTCTTGTGGATTTAATATATGAGACAAAACAGTTTTTCAGACAAACACCTTCCTTTGTGGATTGTGTATGAAATGTGTCTTTATTTTACGTCTTACACTATAATGTGTTGTTTTTGTTGAGGTTTCAGTTTCCTTGACCAGGATGTGTTGTGATCCATAAGTTGTTGGGTTTTTTTTTTTTTTTCACGTTGGTTTTCTGATGATTTTCTTGCTTACTATTGTTTAATAGCTCTTGCCACATTCAGTTGTTCATTCTTGTCATTTCAGTTTTGACATTTAAGTTCATTCCTTTGTGCTGAGTTTCTGATTCATTACTTATGTTCTGTACTCCAGTGGTTTTTGAATCTTTGGGGTGTTTTGTCTTCTTCCTTTTTTGTTAATTAGTCTTTTTACCTCTGTTTCTCCCTCTCTCATTCTCACACCTTTTGGCATCCATTTTCTCCAAAGTTTCTCAGTATATTCGTTTGTTGTGGGTTGGTCCACTCAGCTAATACCATACACTCTAATGCCATAATTTCTAAAAAGGTTTGAACCTCAACATTGGCCATCCAGTCATCAATCTGCATACTGCTATCTTTGATATCTACTAATATGGTCTCTTCATAGATTGAAAATACTTAAGTTGTTGTTGTTCAAGGAGTTTGCAAGTACGACCTTCACTCATCCAGTCATGTAAATCAACAGGCCAGTCAATGAATGCAGTCTGCTGCCAATCAAATTACTTGTCTGCAATAACCAGCTTGTACCACCAAAAACAGATGATGTGGTTCCTAAAAAACAGGGAGGAACTACAAATGTATTTGGATCTGCATATAGGGATGAATCTGGCCGAGGCTGACTGGGGAAGAACCGGTTGAAGCCACGCTCATACAGAAGTGGCTTATAGTCCAGCTATCATGTTGTAGGTCTGGCCTGGAGATCCCCTCCATATGACATAGTCTTATACTCTGCAAAACCTGGAATCCTTGGAAGCCAGACATGTTATCAGATATGTTCAAACTAGCTAGAACTCAAAAGCGTCCAAAAAGTTAATTGTTGTTTGTCTTTCCACAATGGTTTTCTTCTTGTTACTCTCCCATGATCACTTTCTCCATGATGCCGTTTCCTCACAAATTCTCTCTAATAAAATAAGAGTGAAGTTGTTGGATCCTTGTTGCTAAGGCGATGCAATTAAAAAAAATCCCAGCTATTTTACAGTCACAGTTTTTTCGTGTTGCTACATGTGGAAAACTATTGTTATAAATTCTAACCAAATGAACTGGTACAGATCAGAAAAACATCCACTGAGGGTTAATAAAAAGAACTTGTTAGATACTTGATGTTTTTATTACTTATTAATACATTAATAGTAACAACTATGGCTAAAGATTGCTACTCTGATTCTAATTATATTATGAAAGCACACACACAATAAAGGAATGATGAATTAGAGTGAGAACAAAAAGACTGGAATGTCCCACTGCTCCCACACACTTCAGACATTTTTCACTGTACTTTGCTGTGACTGGATGATTGCAGATTCTCATTTATTGCAGATGAGAATTTGTAATAAATATGGAAACATGCTCTCATGAAAGTAATTTTGTTTCCCTGTTTTAATTAAAACAAACTGGGTTAAATCATCCTAATTGCTTTAGAAGGTAAATATGTGGTAAAGTCATAAAAAAACATAAATAAATTAATTAATTGCCAAAAAACAATAGACATTGACCAGCAGCATTTTTTTCAATAAAGCTTTGTAGCTGAGATTAAAATAATGAGTTTAATTTATTTCAAATAAGAGGACAGACTATTAGTTGGGGTTGTTGTTTGGTATTGACTCATAGCAGAAAGACATTAACATCGTTTATTTATTTATTTATTTATTTATTACAAGTCACATATCGCTTCACATAAAAAAAAAATTACAATCATAAAACTGTAGCATCAATAATAGAAAGGGTTCCAGGGATGCAATGGGCCTCAACAGCCAGTAAAGAACCACGGTTCAGCTCATTCGATGGCAACACCAACACTGGGTTAAACTGGGGCAAATTTGTTTGGCATTAACCAATGAGGTGGGGTCTCAGCTGTTGCTATAGTGACCTGATGAACAGTAGCTGTCCAGTGACTAAAAAGGCTTAAGCAGAAAATTACAAATTTCATCTTTTGACTTTACGCCAAAGCTACAGAGGTGTAAATTATTCTCATGAAAGTAATCTTGAAGGATCAGGTCGATATAGTTAGGGTGTTGAACTACAAGCTTGGATCATCAGCTAATAGAAACATAATAATAATATAGTATTAGTGCACAATGTAACATAACTCAATTTGTTATGTTTGAGGGTCAATCAGAACAATAACATTCAGCAAAAAATCTCAAAAACTGGCAATACATTTTTAGCATTGTCAGACTGCTGAGGACATTTTGGCAAACAGCAATAAAATATCTGCATTAATGTGAAGTACCTGCAAAAGCACAACCAGCAAAAGTGTGCAATGCAGGTCTGAAAAAGTTAAAGTGTAACCACTATTTGCTGTTTTTTCTTTTTCTTTTTTTTTTTTTTGGCCCCTGGGCCCTCAGGAGAGACATCTGGGATAATGGGACCATTTTCCACTAGGATTCACACACAAATAGACCCAGCTAATGATGCTTTCTGTCTGTACACATTCATTACATTAACTGACATCAGTCCTCCTCCCCCTCAAGCTACGGCAGAGAGCCGCCATGCTTGGTGAAAAACAAAACACCGTAATCAGCAAAATTCTTATCAAGATGAGCTCTCATTACTGGCTGTGTGCAGATTCTAAAAATAAATGGCTACATTTCTATTTATACAGTTTCCAGCACAGCTCTGCGTAAACTGAATAATGAGAGTTGAGGAGATTGATTGTTTGTTTTTTAGTTGTTGTTGCTGTTATGTTCTTTTTTTATCATTAAATCTTCAGAAAAAGTTATTTTTACAACATAAACATCTTAAATCATTGCTCATTTCTTTAAATCTCCCCTTTAAAGAGGCTTGCTGTAATCTTTTAAAGTGATTTTCATCAATAGCTGTTTGGGGTCCCTGGAAGTGTGAATTTTAAACTCCAATCTTGTTTATTTTGGTGTAAAGAGCATCAGTTTCACTTAGTGGGTCACAACAGGCAGGGCTGGTGGTCTATTACTGTGTCAGTCAAACTGATAAAAGTGTTTTGATTGAACTTTAAAGATTTAATTGTAAAAGACTCAGAAACTCAAAGCTACATAAGAGGAAGTCGCTTTGTTCCGTCACCCCTCACCATCACAACAACACACCAAAATCACTCCAGCAGACACATATTGTGGGAATGTCATTCACCCCATGCTAGACCTTTCAGGAGCTTTTAAAACAAAAGCATGTGTCAGCATTATTTGCGCCTGGTCCCCAGCAGAAACCCAGGGAGCTTTGGGCTTTGTTTACACCTCTGTTGGTACCAACAGTCTGCGGCTGCGACGGGTTCTGGCGGTTTCACCTGGGCCTGGGATCTGGTTTCTGGACTTCTGCTGAGCCAACGTGAGGATTCCCACCGTTTAGGAAGATCAATCTGTGAGGAGTTTGTTTCTGGACAGGATTATTAAGGTGATGATGATCATCTGCAAGACACTCTAACTGTTTGTGCAAAGCATTAACGCAAAATTAGATTCTGCTTCTTGTTGGAGTTTTGTCTGAAATTTTATCATGTAGTCCAGGAGTCTGCAACCTTTACAATCCAAAGAGCCATTTGTGCCCTTCAGCCAAATAAAGCTTGTTTAGCTTTTTTATAACAGGAAAACGGATCATTTCTGAGAAATACCTGCGAGTGGGTAATGTCCTGTCATCTTTAAAGAATCACTTTATGACTACTTCTAGGTTTTAAAGTAAAAAACAAAAAGGCAAAAAAAGATATTAAAAAATAGGATAGATACATTTTCCTCAATGGAATGTTGATATTTGTGGAAAGAAGTGAAGAAAAAAATCTCTGGAGGGGTGGGTGGATTGAAAACTGAAAAATTGTTACAATTTGCATTTGTTGTCATATCTTTATTTAAAAAAATTACTTATTAGTGTTAGTCAAAGTTAAGAGGTTGCGGAGGACCATCTCTGTCCTTCTGGAACCACTGATGTAAAATAGAAAGTTTTTCTTTCTTCAGTTTTTCTTTAGTTTATTTTCAGAGACATAAAGAAGATAAAGGTTAAACAGAAACACTGCATAAAACACACAATATGTTGCAAATCTATCCACAGCCCCTCAACATGTTTCACAATGTTTTGTATCACAGCCACAAATTTCACAATCTGTCTTTGTGGAGGGTCTTTCTATCAATATGGAGGTTTACACGACGTGAATATGTTTACAATTCATTATGTCTGAGAGCAGAAAACTTACTAATCTGTGAAAAAGTTATACTTACCTGTAAACAGTTGGGTTTAAGAATGAGACTGTTTTTAGGGAAACTTGTTGCATTTATGTTTCCTCCAGGAGAGAAGATGTCTTTAAAGCACCGACTGGTCTCCATGTTTCTGTGCTGTGTTTACTGCGTGGCCTCACTCTTCTGCCTCCATCCAAACCGCAGCAATATTGTCTCAGTGGGAGCGCGGTGAGTTTGTCAAATCCTTTACAGACAACCTGTGGTGAATTCACAGGGGCAAAAATGGCGGCTAATTGTAAATGAAACACCAAGTATACCAAGTTGCCGTCTGTTGAGTATAGGGAATATCACCCAGATAAGTTGAGTATAAGTTGCCGTAACACTTTGCAAGTTATGCATGGACTGGTAGCTGATTTATGGGAAAGTAATAATATGATGGGTTGATAAATTTGATTGACTTAGTATTTCAAGGCTTACATAAGTGATAATATTCAAACAATGTCATCTTTAAATTGATGTCAACATTTTTTTAAATGCTTTTACCAGAATAACAACAATGAAACATTCCCAGACTTTCCAAATTCTTTGTATCATAATACCAATATGTTCTTTGCTGTTTCAGATTAGGAACAGCGTTTATTAACCTTGTTTATGTTAAAATAGGATATGTCTTATTACAATGCATGAAAGGTCAAACTAGATAATAAATGCTATCCATTTGTCACATTTAGATGCACAGTTGGTGTTTTGAGTAGAACAGTTGTTTAGACAGAGGTTTACAATTCATTTCCTGCTGTAGACATTTGAGATTTGGGTGCGTAGAACTCGTCTCTGCTACTGTTTTCCCATGTTGGTGAATGAAAATGACCTGCTTTCTCTGCTGAAGAGGCACCTCAGTATCTTATCTGTGGGAGCCTGAAGCATGAAGACTGCCCTAGCATGAGAAACATGCTAGGATTAAGGGCATTCATGGGGGCTACAAAGACGTTGTTCCATGTTGCAATGTAAAGCTGGCAGCTTCCTAACGAGGTTAATACTTCTTATAAATTTACTACGATACTTAAATATTGCAGACTTTAGCAATGATGTGCTGTTTTTTTTTATTCTTCATCTGACTGTTTAATATTTGTCATTGGGTTGATGTTTTGTTCTTCAGAAGGATGAAGAAGACAATATAAGAGAATGCACTACATTCTCAAAATAGCACTTGCCACATGTAGTACTTAGATGTTCCTCCAGGGGGCAGAAGACAACAATAGGATTTGATGAAGCGGGTTTTTAAGCAAAATAACAACTTCGTTGATGCGATAGAAGTCTCGAAATAATGTGTTGAGTTTTACACATTTCCCTGTCCAATATTATAGTATAGTGAGTGGTTATTAAACAGTTATTAATGGTTGGTTTGGAGGTATCCGTTATTTGGCACAGACTTCTCTACAATGAGAAAATTCAAACATCTTCTGCTACTGGTTTGGAGATTTACTAAGGATGGATGGACTGACCCTCTTATACAATTAGCTATTGTTTTTCTGAAGATGTCAAGAAAATTATTCATAATTTTCACATGCTTAGTGTCGGAATACTTGCATTTAGACTGAGAAATCTGATTCCTCAGGAGCTTAGTTTTTACCTATAGTATTCAGTCAAAAACTCTAGGAAAAAAATCAAATAAATTATTGTCTAGAAAATAGTATCAAATTCTGACCCTCATTAAAACAAAGTGACAGTATGTGTGATTTATTGAAATACATTAAATATGTTTTCTTACTACTCTGGATGGTACATTTTAAATTTAAATTAGTGACTAAGGGTATACGTAAGTTTGTAAAGGATGTCCCCATTATGTCATTTTTTTTTCTAAAAAAAAACTGTCTGAAGACTGTTTCTTATTTTCTTTAAGGAGTTTGTCGACCATCTTCCAACAACTTTACCAGCGTGTCATCCGAATGCTGAGAACCACACTGTGACTTCACACCACTTCCTGTGTTCGAAAGAGCCACCCTGAACCTCCTATGTCACTGTGACCATGACCGAGCATGGCTCCCAGCAGAGCAAGAACAAATGAATAAAAGAAGAGAAAGGAAAAGAGGAATAATATGTGTGGGACTGCAGAGTTTGAATCGACTCATATTTGTCTGAACAGTTTTCCAAATGCCCAGAGAAGAAGATGAAAACAGATTTATTTTTCTACACTTGACAATGTATGTTTGATCATGAGTAAAAATTGTTGGAAAGACAATTCTTTTAAAATACAATTGCAATATATATAGTAGTATATGAGTGTGGTTCAGAAGAGAAAAGTTAACCAATCAATTGTCTTGATGGTTTGCAAGATTACCCAGAGTAGGCGTTACAACATTCTGTGACAGTATTCATACATTTTCAGTTTTTCTATAACATTAATCACAAAGGTTTGACTCATTCAGACAAAAATTTGTAATTTCTTGGCTTCAAGAGGACACATTCCTTGCATCTAACACATGTTGTTTGTGAAGATGTTTCAGTTTTGTCAAGTTTTGATGAGTTACATTATTTCATCTACCTTCTTGCAATGTATAGTCTTTTTGACATCTTTAATGTGTGCCATAAATTATATTTATAATTTACAGCATTTACAATTTTGTTTTTTGAGAGTCTAATTCTAAACTACATATTTAAAAGACATGTGAAAAGGTGGAAAAAAAAATCCAGTGAAAAGTAAAGTTACTTTTGAAACGGGATGTTTGGATGAGAACTGAACCGAAACTTCGGACTTCCAACTAAGTTCATTTAAATCTAAAGTAACTATTTTTTTCACATTTTACCTAAAAACAGCAGATATTATGTCAGTAGGTTTGTGATAATAGACCAAATTTATCATGTGAAACTAATTTGGTGAGTCAGAAAGATGAGTTCTAAGATGGTGATGAAGACATTATCACTGATAATAAGAAGGATAATCTGTAAGTTAGAAAGAAAAGCTATAAGAAAGTCAGAAGAAAGTATGTAAAACAAGTCTGGTGAAAAAAAGGCTAAATTACACAAATTTAGATTTTCCACAATGTTTAAACATGACCTCCATAACTATTACTATTTCATCTGTTTAGCTGCTTATAGGACCTAACAGATGAGCAACAGGTCCCTGAAATACTTTTCCATTTTGTGCCAGAAAATCTAAATAGCAGTGTTGAGTGAAACAATAACCAACATCAATTTCAATGGGCAGTATTAATATGCCTTTCCTATGATGTGGATTTTGTACGACCAGCACTTTCATTCCTTATAGACTAATTAATTACAGTCGTTAACCAAAAACAGCTATTCAGTGACTCTGACATTGCGTTAAGAACAAAGCTGATTTCTTTTTTTGTTGGACTTGTGAGTTTGCAAAGAAGTGTGGAAATACAAGATGATGGATCATTTCAAGCTGTTTATCTGAATGTCATTTTAGGTAGCAAAATCTTGGGAAAAATTTTTTTGTAGTGATGTAAATTTTAACACACTTATGGAATGAGTGAATGGAAAGTATTATAAATTGCAAAGTAAATAAATAAATTAAATTGACTTTTCTATATAACAAATGAGTCGACTGCTGATGTTTTTTTTTATAAAAACAAATAGATAAAAGTAAAACAATGCTGTGTCTGTGTTTCAAGTAGATGTAATACACTGCTTTTTTGTCATTGATTTCATGAAATACAAACTTTCAGGAGTGAAAATAAACAACTTGAATTTTAGCTTTGTTTCCATATGAAACAAAGCTGAAATCACTGTTATTTTAGCTTTGTTTCACTCAAGGCTTTAGCACTGTTAGACTTTCACTACTTAGGAAACACATCTCGCCACACTACAGACAGAAATGAGAATCTCGTGGTGCGCCTCACTTTTCCTTCCTTTATTTAACCAGGAAAATACTGTTTTAAAACTATCGTCTTGACTCAGTTCCTGTTTTACGCGAAAATATTTTATTTTGAAAGTATAAACGGAAGTTGAGCTTCAATCATTTGGACCTTTACACGAGCTCAAATGGGTAGCTAACGGTAGATAAGTTTCCTTCTTGTACTTTGGTAAAGTCATTGCACGGGACTGCATTGAGCTATGGGAAACAAAGACAAATAGTCCCGTGGTTTGGGGATTTTTTTCGACTCAACAGGTAGGGGACATTTTGGCTCAAAGTGCTGCCTAACTGTCTGCCGGTAACCTCGAAGTGTTAGCTGAATGGCCGTTAGCCTAATAATAATAACAGCCATCTGCTTAAGCTTCAGGGAGCCGGAGACCTTCCATGTAATAAATATAGTTCAGAAACACTATTTTATTTAATTTAAATTTTATTCGAAGACCTAAAAGTGTAAGCAATCTGAAACTTCAGTTGTGTTTATTGGCGTTATTATTGATAACTTCGGTCGTGACGCTTGCCGTCACTCAACTGACTCAGTTATGGTGTAATCCATCAGCCAATAGAATCACTGAACCGTTTGACTGCTTTAACTCTCAGCCAATAGGAACGCGACCCAACGATAAGAGACTCCCCAGACGGTATTCGCTGTCTTTTTCCGGCGCAGTATGCTGGGGATGCTGATGCCAAGGAGCCTTGTTGATTTGTAGCATCACCAGAACTCAATGTTTGTCGACATGCTGTGCTGTCAGAGGCTGCAGCATTGCGTTGACCTCTGTCTGGGCCTTTTTTTGTTTTTAGCCGGGTTGCAGCAGATGGAAGCGGCCGCCGCCGACACAGAGATGGTCAACTTAAACTGGAAGCCATTCATCTACGGAGGAATAGCCTCGATTGTCGCAGAATTCGGTACTTGATGCACCAATACACACAGACACTCGCTTCAGTCTATTTTAATGTAAATACCAAGGGCAGTATCTACTAATTTGTTTCAGATTTATGTATAAATTGTCACCAGCTTCTGAAATTTACTGAGAAATTGTGCAGCAGCACCTGCAGAGTGATGATGACTCTGGTTTCAAAGGGAAGCTGATGCATTCTGCTAAATAGATTTTAAGGCCATCTCACATAAACCTAATAAATAAGTCTGGAATATATAATGTGCACAGCTTACAAAGTCAAAGATACAGCAGAATGAGTTAGCCTCACTTTGCATCTTTCATGTGATATCAGCAGGTTTTAGTCAGAGCTAGCCTCTAGCTAAATTGGAAAATTATTCCTGTAGAAATATAAAGCTCTGAAAAAAATTACGAGACCACTTAAAATTGTCAGTTTCTCTGGTTTTACTCTTGATAGGTATATGTTTGAGTAAAATGAACATTGTTCTTTTATTCTATGAACTTCTGACAACATGTTTCTGAAATTCGAAGCAACAATTAAGTATTTGCAGAAAATGAGAAAAGGTCAAAATAAAGAAAAAGATGCGGTGCTTTCAGATCTCAAATAATGGAAAGAAAACAAGTTCATATTCATTTAGAAATAACAATACTAATGTTTTAACTAAGGAAGAGTTAAGAAATCTGTATTTGGTTTTGAATGGGATTTAGTATTATTTTCCAGAGCTGTATATGTATAAAATCTATCATCCTATTACTGATTATTTCAGTTGCATAAATATTTATAAAAGTTGTAAAAGGTGGAGGTATTTCACTGGAGATTAATGTTATGTTTAATTAATAACATAATATGCAATGCCCTGCAGAAGTATCCATGCTTCTTGAGGTTTTCTACATTAAAACCACACATTTTAATGCAATTTAAATCTGTATTGGATTGCGAAGTAGAAAGTAAACAATATCTTGTTGCTTTTACACTGATATCAATACATAAAATCCTGTGCAACCAATGACCTTCAGTAGTCACATAATTAAGTGACAGAGTTAGCCTAAGTGTAAATGTAGCTAACACTGAATACATCTTCCTAATAGTAAAACATCATGCGGTAGAAACTGATCAGAGTAGATGGAAAGATGGATTAGTCTGAGTAAAAAACACCTACTAAATGAAGATAGAATGGACCAGTCAAAGTTTTACCAAAATCCAATTGAAAAGACTTGGAAAACTGATGTTTACATAAACTGTCCATCTAACCTGACTGAGTTTAACCTATTTTTACAAAGAAGATGGAACAAAATCCCAGAATCCAATCTTTATTGCTCAAACTGCAGCAGACATGGTTCAATAAAAGTATTTACACTGGGCCATAATTTTATATATTTCACTTGTAGAAAAACCACCATCGTGTGCTGCTTTGTATGGGACTGTCACATAAAATCCCAATAAATATTTGGGGCTAACATCCCTCTCAAAATTTGTCATCATATTAATCTGTGTTATTTTCCGTCTTCAGGGACATTTCCTGTGGACCTGGCTAAGACCCGGCTACAGGTCCAGGGTCAGTGCCAGTACACGGAGGTGCGCTACAAGGGCATGTTCCACGCTTTCCTCAGGATCAGCAAGGAGGAGGGAATGCTGGCGCTCTACTCTGGGTAGGCTGCCGTGTCTTGCTCACATTTTGTTCTTGAGTTTGATTTCCTCTTTTATTTTCTGGTTAAGAACAATCTACTTCAAATAAGCAGATAGCTCATATTTTCTTTTAGGAATATATTAGGTTCAGTTATGGATAACACCAAATGTTTCTTTACATTTTTGCTAAACTAGATGGAAAACTAGAGACCTCACATCTCTCAGTAGTTTAGAATTTTAACATGAAACCCAGCCCATTAACTTTAAAGGTATTATTCTGCTGTTTTTAAATGAATATTTGATAATCACTGGTAGTTTATTATCACTGCTCTTTATAACTAGTGAACTAACACAATGTTTTTGATTTGTTTCTGAGTCTTCTAGTATTCAGTGATGTTGAAACACCTGGAAATATTTCAGGAGATTTTTCCTACTGGAAGCAGTAAAACAGATTTCTGATCTATAACACAAACCAGATAAGGCAGTTTTGCAGGGTCTTCAGTACAAGCAGCAGTAGTAATAAAAGTGAAGAAATTACAAGATTTTTCTCATTTATGCATCAAAAGTATACTCTTTATATTTGAGAATTTTCCTAAACCTAGAAAAAGGAACTACTGAAATAGTTCACTGAAAAAGGTGGGAGTTCTTAGTGTTGATGCATTAGTAGTATTAGGGATACTAACCCAATTTTCTAGTATTTCACCTGCCAAACACGGAAAGAAGAATTTAAATTCCCTTTTCTGGGTGATTGATTGTCTTTGTTAATGTCAAGTTCATGTATTATCTCTGAATGATGTCGAGCTTCTCATTGCGCTCCAGAAAACTGCAAACATGGAGACTAATCTGAACAGCGTAATAATAAACGTGAGAACAGCCACTAATGAACGTGTCCGTAAAGTTGTGCAACTATTACAGTTACTTTTCCAAAGTAACTATGCCATCACTGGTCATCAGATATTAGATAACTGTTTTCCAAAATTTTTATGGACCACTAATTAATTATTATTATTTTTAAAATTTCTTCTAGTTTTTTTTCTATCGCTTTCAAGATTTGTTGATATTTTCTACTTTGACCTTTAATTAACGGTGTTACAGTGTATTTACACAATACTAGTTCAGTTCAAGGGTGATTGGTCCAGTGATGCTACTGCAAACTTTTCACTTAGACTCAGATGTTTCACTCCTTGTCTTGCATATAAATTGTTGACTTCAACTGACTAATTTTATTTTACCGCTCTGCACAGGATTTCCCCGGCTCTTCTGAGACAAGCTTCCTATGGTACAATCAAAATAGGAACGTACAACTCTCTGAAGAGGTTCTTTGTCACTCACCCAGAAGGTAAGTGTTTGCATATTTTTTGTTAAGTATGCTCCTGTGCATTCTTCCATCTTTTAGTTGGATAAACTATTAGTTTGAAACCATTTCCAATGTTTAAAAAACCCCCTCTAAGCTTGGATTTCAAAGTTATGAATTGTTTATACAGTTTTGCAGACGCAGAAGCTAGACTAGAATAGCATTAATTATGCTTTGTTTTATTTTAGGTGTAAAAACTTCCAGTCGCAGAAGAAAAATCAACAAGTTTCACTTCACGTTTTTATGTCATATTAAAAACTTATGTTGGGAGCTGAATGTAGTATTTACACCCCTGCTTAATAGATTTTTTCTCACAGAAGCAATGCAGTCAACTTAATTTAAACAAAGAATGGGGAGAACTCCTTAAAACTTTCCTTTATTATTATTTGAAGCAGAGTCACTGTAATAACCCGACTCCAGTAATTTGCAAGTTAAATAAGAGGGAAACAAACTTCAGGAAATTAGATTTTGAGGAAATTTTTTACAAAAAAAGAAGTGTACTAATAATTAGAGGTCAGATTTGCTCTGACGGTCTCTGATACCAAATATAAATATGATAAAATTATAACAGAATTATGTTTTTTTGATACAGACAAGGATTATGTTTGTGAGCATTAGAAGAAATACGATTGATATATTTTGAAAAAAAATAAAAAATACAAGTATTTTGAGGTTTTGATAAAGAGATTGAGGTATTTGAGTGATTGCTTTATCTACAGTGTGCACATTAAATGACTTTGGTTGGCATCCAAATTACATTTGGCTTCACTTGTGTGTAAATAAGTGGCGCCATGATGTTTTTCAGACTGTCAGGATGTTTATGGCTGCTCTTTGGGTTTTTCCCCCCTCTCTTCATGATTCATTATATGACTTTTTCCTACTGACTGGTTCCTGCTTTATCTGCCACCACTACCTGCCGTTGCCAACAACATTCTCTTCTCCCCGGTGTCTCTTTACCATCATTGACTGCAGTGCAGTTTCTAAGTAAAGTTCCTGGTGACACTGCAGAGCTACAGATATTTCAGCTCCAAGCAGTTATTTTAAATTTAATTTTCACTCAATTCACTTATCTTTATTTTAATCATGATTTTCCTCAATCTAATGCAAGAAGGGAAGACTGAAGGCCTTGTACTCATTTTATTGTGTATAATTCTGATAAACTATATTTTTCAGTAAATGTACTGTTTTGACCTCACAAGCAGCCTTGAACTAGAATTAATTAGACCTTGAATTCTCACTATAGTTGTAATGTGTAAAGATTAGTTGTTTAGAACATTGTGACCAGTTTCCACACTCTTATTTTTGTGCAGCTTCTTTAAGCATCCGTTTTTAGTTGATTCAAGTTATTTTTAGAACACATGTGAAGTCAGAATTTGTAAAAACAGCTTTCAAAAGGTCATTACTTAGCAATTTATTTGTATTTGGCGTAAATTCAAAATGAGTAGCAGCACTTGTTCGCCAACAAAGCTTCTCCATTTTAAAACGAGAACAAAATTTAAACAGTCTTTATCAGGAGTTTATATTTGCAATTAGTGCAGCTAACCTTCATAAAACAGCAGTTAATATATTTCTTTATATTTAATTTTAAACATCCAAACATATTTCCTTTTAAATATGTTTACTTGGTAATGTAAACATATTTACGTTCTCAAGGTGATTGCTAATGGATCTGGTTATGTTATGTAAATAAAAACCTTTTTTCCCCAAACAAACAAAATCAGAATCAGAATCCTTTAAAACATGGATATTTCCATTATGACTTGTTTAAATGTTTAAATACCTCAACATCTGTGGTGACTTCTGACTGTGCTTTGGTTCACAGATGAGACATTGATCATCAACATCTTCTGTGGGGTCGTATCTGGGGTGATGTCCTCTATGCTGGCCAACCCCACTGACGTCCTCAAGGTGATTGCTAATGGTAACATTAGTCTGATGGGTCTGTTTGCCGACACATAAAAGCAGCTTTGGTGGTACGTTGACATGGAAACGGGTCGGTGTTCTTCCAGGGATGCTGGACTCAGGCAGATGACATCAGAATGATGTCACTAATAAGGAAAAACTCAACATTTCTCATTAAGTCAACAGCTGACTGTAGCAGTGGTAGACATATAAACCAGTTACTAAACATACATTTATGAGAATCTTTAAAAAAATTCTAACTTTCCGTAATTGTTTTCATTCCAGATAAGAATGCAAGCGCAGGGCAGCCTGCTGCAGGGCAGCATGATGTCCAACTTCATCAACATCTACCAGACCGAGGGCACCAGAGGGCTGTGGAGGGTGGGTTCTTTCTGGACGCTTCTGTGACCATTATGTTTGGAATAATGCTGCTGTAGAACGTTTTATTGGGTTGAGGGATGACTGGGTTCAGAGGCAAGGTCATTATAGTTAAATAAAACTAATGAAATAACCAGAACTGAAATTGAGGAAACATTTTTGTGAACTGAAATAAATAAAAACGGTAATTAAAGGGGATAAACTGTAACCAACTGGAACTAAGTCATGTTTTTTTTTTTTTTTTAAACTAAAACGTACTAAAATTATAATATCTTTTGTTTTTGTGTTTATGAATCTATTTATTAGCCTTTCGAACTAAGTTGTCTGTTGGAAAATTCTGGTTCTCCATACTCCCCCTGGCAGTGCTTATGCTAGTCTGCAAAATGGCAACAGCTACTTTGAAGTTTGCAGTTTTAACAAGACAAAAAAAAAGAACTGGATGAGGTATGAATACTTTTGAAAGACATGGTATGTATGACCTCTACTCATAAATACATAACCATATCCAGTCTAACCCCAGGCCTAAAGATGAGGATGAAAAGATCTTACTTGCTTAATTTTTTACTTTCAGTTATAGAAATATTTTTGGAAAATATTGACAAACTGCTTGGCAGTTTACTCAGAGTTGTTCTGCAATAAAGCCAAAGTTAGACTTTGTTCTTCTTCTTCCTCTTCAGGGTGTCATCCCCACTGCCCAGCGGGCAGCCATTGTGGTCGGAGTGGAACTTCCTTTCTATGACGTCACAAAGAAGCACCTCCTTCGCTCTGGCCTCGTGGGAGACACCATCCTGACACATTTCATGTCAGTCTCTTCTTTATATCAAATTTTTCTAGGTTTTTGTGTATTAATCATTTTCAAAATGTTTTCCACAGGTCCAGTTTTACTTGTGGCCTGGCCGGGGCCATCGCCTCCAACCCTGTGGATGTGGTTCGGACTCGCATGATGAATCAGCGGGTTGTGTCTGGAAGCCCCATGTACAAAGGAACGCTGGATGGAGTGATGCAGACGTGGAGTAATGAGGGATTCTTTGCTCTGTATAAGGGATTCTGGCCAAACTGGCTGCGACTGGGGCCTTGGAATATCATCGTATCCTTTAAAAGCACACAGAAAAACCTATTTCAGTGAAGAAACAAAAAAAGACAATAGTTTAGACCAGTCTTACTCAAACTGTGGTCCCCAGACCTCTGGTGGTCCGCGGGGCCCCCCTAGTGGTCCACGAGGTCATGCATGTAAACAACCGTTTACTTGCCGTGAGGCTAGATCAAAGTGCGACGCTACAGCTAGCTTACCAAAGGATTGTGTTTAAAAATTATAATATAAGACTTAAAATGGAAAGCTTAAAACCAAGTCACCCAAAACAAAAGCTTCTGGCACCGATGGAAAGCAAACAACTCCAGGACTATTTAGAGTAGCTGGTGAGAGTGTTGATGTGCTGTTCACTAGCGATTGGACGTTCCTTTGAACTAACACTCACCCACAATAGGACCCGTCTCTGTTAGTCAGAATTGTTTTTGTTTTTTATGACTTTGCTTGCTTATGATGCTTTGTTTACACATCTACAGCTATTGTTATTTTTATTTAGTTAAAAATAATTAAATACAGTTAATAAATACAATTGACAGAAATGGGTGGATTATTTTATATGTAATGGTGCAGAAAAGGATCTTTTGTTTCTGCTAAAGCAACTCAAGTCTATTTTCTTTTTTATTGTGCTTCTAAATCACAAATAGTCCTAAATGTTACTAATGCACACAACACTTGGTAGTAAAGATCAACTTTACTATTTTTTTATTTTCATGTGTTTGATGTCATTGGAAAGCTTAGACACTTTCAGAATCTTTTAATAACTCAAAAATGCCCAAGTAGACATGTTCATGGCTTAGTTGTGGCCAGTCACATTTAACAGCACCACTCTTCTCATAAAGATGAACAAAGAAAACAACAATAAGTGAGTTAAGAGACTAATATTTCCATTTCAGGTTGCAATATATATTAAGTTTCATTATTGTGGAGACAATTTCAGGTCAGGTGGTCTGTGACTGTTTGTTAAATGAGTTAGAGTTAGGGAACACTGGTTTAGATCCACTCTTAGCTGCTAACACTTCCTGCAGTTTGTCTAAAAGTAGATCTGAGGATCAAAATAAGTTAATTTGAATAGTGTAGAAAAAATTTACCTTTACTTTAAAGACATTTATTCAGTGGAGAATGTAATCCCCCCTTACTTTCGCAAGTTTTGCCATCCGTAGGGAAGAACATTTGATTTTTTCCTCTTCGCACAATTTTTTTAAAATCATCCACCAATTTTTTAAGGGCAACTTCTAACGATAATTATTCTTTTCACTTTAACCTTGTTAACAAAATTAAAAAGAGCATACTATTTATTGCAATAATGAACACCAACATACTCAATTAACCGTTTTGTGACTTGGAGAAAGTAAACTGGCTGCAAATATTGACGTATGATTGTGAAATTAATGAATATAGTAAAACTACACACAAATATGTTTATTGACACTTTTTGATCTTGTCAGCTGTAAAACTTAAATAAATAAATAAAAAAACTAGATCTAGCAATGCGAACAAAAAGCTTGCGTTTATGTCCATGATGCCATGCACTGTTAAGAAGATTCCAGAGGCCTGTGGAACTTTAATAGCCCAACAGCATCACACATCCCCCACCATACTCAGTCCCTTTCTGTTCAGGTTTGTTACTCCCAGCCTGTGTTTGAATGTCAGTCTTCTATTTGCTAGTAAAATGAAGGATGAATTGTCGTCATCTGACTCCCAGTAAGCTTCTCCTTTATACAAACTCCTGAGCTTTTCCTTAGCAACCGATCCAGTTCTTCATCACGTTCGAGCAGCTGAAGAATCTCCCGTTTTAACACGGACCGCACGTGGGACTGCGCTGGTCTGCAGGACATTCCCAGAGATAAGTGGAGTTTGAACAGAGCAGCAGCCAGGAGTTTATGTGCACCAGCAAGCCCCCACTCTGTAAATAAGACAGAACCTCACACTGCACTCGTGTAAATATTTTTTTTTTTACCATCACCGTTTTTGTTTTCACGCCATTTTAGTTCCACGCCGTGACATTGGACACTCCTCAGGCAGCTAAGTGTGTGGAGAGCTGGCAAAGAAGGGAGATTCAATCAAATAGGTCACTTGAGTCACGAATTAATAAAAAAAAAAATGATCCTCATCATGCACTCAGGTTTCCTGCAGGTTTGTGTGTTTACCTACTGAACTGACTACTCCTGAACTGATTTGTCCAACTTCATAAGATGAGTCGAACACTGGAACATCTGATCTAACTGCGCATAGCTTCATGTGGCGGCACAGCCATAATGAATAGATTCTTTTTAAAGCCACGATGCTTTATATTTTATAGAAAAACTGAACAAATGACAGGCTAACTGTTACAGGCTGGAGGGAAAGCAGATGTCCAGAATGAAAGGAAGTAATAAACGTGAAAACGTCTGTTTTTATGTGAAAAGAGTTAGAAAATCTGTCTATAGGAAGATTTTGGAAAATAAAATGTGCTGTTAAGATCCCAACTGAACCAAAGTCTCCAAAGAGAAGAGAAGTGACACATTTGCATTCTTATTTATATTTATACTTTATTTTACAGAGCTGCTAATTTTAATGAAGTTTTTGTCTTATTTTGCCTCAGTGACGTATTCCTTTGAATTTGTTCACTTCCATTCTGAGACAGCAACAGGGAACTAACTGGTTGGTAATTTCTGTCCTGACAGGGTAAATGATGTAAATGTCTGTACAGACTCATCCACCCGTTAAAGGTGGATGTACTTCCTGTAAATCAGCTGTATATTCAGTTTTTTATTTTGTGCCAAACTGTGATTCTTTTAGGCCCCGTTACATTTCTCTGCAGCTGCTCCACTGCAAGACATCCAAATAAGATTCAGGGAGCTCTGCATGCATTAAGAAAACCACATTTACTTCTAAGCTAACTTATTTGAAATGTATTGCATAGGTCCAAAGACATTACACCTAAATATTCACATTCCACACCACCAAACATGTTTAAATGTCAAATGTTATTTTATGTTTCTTTTAAAAGCTGAAGATGTGGATTTTACTTGAATATGAGTTATATTTAAAGCTGGGTGTTTTGTGTTTAGAAATCTTCTTGGGTTTGTGGACATGCTAACTTATTTACTTTTTGTTTGTGAAAATGTAAAATTTCTTTCAGTCATTTCTGTTCCAGCAGAGGGTGATAACCCACAAATTTTTTTTAAAAGGTTTCCGAACCACAAAAAATGTCTGCGCTGTTCATATGGTTTTATTGGGAATAAGCACCTGAGTTACGTTTCCTCTGTATTTATAGAGTAAACAGCGACTGTTTCCTGGATTCGGTCTTTTGTTATATATTTTTTCTTTAATCCCCTCTATAAGTTAATAATTAAGATCCCAACTGCTACTGGTTTGATCTGACTTTCCTGAAGAAACGTTTTCACGCTCTTTGTTCAGTCGACAGAAAATGACGTCGAAATCAGCAGCTCATTGTTTTAACTCTAGATTCACTACA
>NW_006800090.1:1531549-1531781 GCF_000485575.1 Poecilia formosa | reverse complement strand
AATAATTTATTTTAAGTGTTGTCAGGCATGTGGCTACAGGTTTTTCACAAACATCGATGTAAATGACCAAAACAAAATCATTTGACAACTATGTGGTGTCCAAAGATGGTTACTTTGTTGAGTTCAGTAGAAAGTAAAGGCTGAATAAATGTGCAAATTTGTCCCTTTTAGAACAGGGCATCCTGAAGTCTAAACAGTGATTTTCCTCAGACAGGATGTGAGAAGATTCTGT
>NW_006800090.1:1528861-1530654 GCF_000485575.1 Poecilia formosa | reverse complement strand
GTCACTGATGTAGTGCATCAGAGTAAGATACAAGGCTTGGGTCAACTCAAGACTCTCAGAAATATTACATGCTGATTGGCTGAAGGACCCAACTAAGGACTGCACATGATTGGAGATATTTTCTCGAGAAACCTCTTCTGGTATTTCCACAGACAGCGCACACAGCTCTGTGATGTATACCTGAGCGTGCTGCAGGGTGCTGCTGGATGGAGGATCATTTATCCATTCAGCAAACAGGAGTGTGTCCAGAACTGAGAGGATCTTACCCAGCAGATCAGCTTTTGGAGCAGTGAGAGTGAGATCAGAAGCTTCTATGTTACATTTCAGAGAGAGGATTTCTAGAAGCTCATCTTTTCCCCCATAAGATGTATAATCAGCTTCAAATTCATCCAACTGCCCAATCAGAACGTTATGCTTGGACTGCTGTTCTTGTCTACTTCTCTGTTGTTTCTCATACTGCTCTTTGGCTCGTTCCTTTGATTCTGATATTCTTTGACTCAACTCCTCTTTCTTTCTCTCCTCTTCTTTCCTTTTTTGTTCTTCTTGTCTTCTTCTCTCCTCCTCTCTCCTTCTCTCTTCATCTCTTCTTCTCCTTTCTTCTTCCTTCATGCGTTCTGCCTCTCTGATCGGCTTATAAAAGCAATCTGGACACTGATGTGCATTGTCACAGCCAACTTGTCTGTAGTATTCCCCACCATTGAACACGTACACATGCTGCCCATGGATGACATCTTGTCTATAATTATCATAGGACCGACATGGAGGCAGGACTCTGTGGCACTTGCAGCACCTTAGGCTGTTACCCATGTTCGCTTCTGATGGTGCGTTTCCCATTTTGAAAAATTTATTTTCAACTTACATAGCAGTCAGCTTGTGCAACAGGTGTCTTACCTGAAAGAAAACAAGAAAAAGAAACATCTGTTACATTACTAAATTACATTTATTTTCTGATTTTGTCCAAAAACTATTTCTGATATACTTTTTTGTGTTTAATGAACTTTTCCTAAACTAATTCATTAAAACTAATAATTTTTTTACAATTTTTAAATTAATATTAAATTACTTTTAATCTGAAATGAAATACATAATTTTGTCATAGACAGCTTTGAGCTATAAAAACTACAGTAGTGTCAGTTCATACCACACCTGGTTTGTTGTTGCTGGTCAAAGTGTTTTATTTTTTCAATAGAAAAAATATGTTTTCTTTCCATGGCACGAAGGAATAGTGCAGTTTGTGAGTAAGTGCAGATGGTTTCTTCACATAATGAAGCAATACCAAATAAAAAAAAATTAACAATAGCATAAATTATTATGAGCGTAACTGTTTATATACTGAAAAAAAATGTTCTCCATTATTACACAAGCTTCACACACACTTGGACTAATAGAAAAACCCACAATAGATCAAGATTGGTCAAACTTTCACAAAATCATTCAAAAGTGATTTATATCAATATTGTATTGTCTTCACTTTCTGGCTGAATTCAAACTTTTAGGAGCTGTCACACGTATGTTTGTTTGGACGCTTAAAGGAGGCCATTCAGCTTTTGCTGATTTATGATTTATTTTGGAGAGAGGAAGTCTTTTATTTTGAAGAATGCTTAACAGGATCTAATTTTGTCTTTTGCCACTATCGAGCCTTCTGTTGATTTCGGTTGCTTGGTTACGAACAGCCGTTGCCGTTGTTCAGCAAGTGTACTGTTAAAAAAAAATCTGAACAGAAACTGGTCAGCAAATACTGTTAAAAAAAAATCTGAACAGAAACTGTTCAGCAAATACGTCTGAGCCTCCGT
>NW_006800090.1:1516992-1528648 GCF_000485575.1 Poecilia formosa | reverse complement strand
TTTTAACGAGATACGTATCACGTTTTAACGAGATACATAACACGTTTTAACGAGATACGTATCACGTTTTAACGAGATACTATCACGTTTTAACGAGATACTATCACGTTTTAACGAGATACGTATCACGTTTTAACGAGATACTATCACGTTTTAACGAGATATGTATCACGTTTTAACGAGATACTATCACGTTTTAACAAGATACGTATCACGTTATAACGTGATAGCGCTCGAAATTTTTTTTTCCTGCGTGATAGCAACGCGCTTCCGTACATTCTAGGGCTTTTAATTTTTGGAGAAAAAAAAGTTTCTAAGTTAAGCTTAAAATAAGGAATGTTACTCTTTAGCAACACCTAGCATTCATTGACAAAATGATCACTGACAGCTTAAATCTTGTCACAATTTTTTTGGACTAATGCTGTAAGCATTAGTCCAGCGTGACATTTTGGAAACATCTCGCTGACTGACCACTCTATCTGAGATAAACGCATTTCACCTATTTTTCATTTTATGGGATCAGTAAAACAGTTTTTTCTTTCTATGTGTTCTAGCAACTATTTGACAAATTTCATAGATCAGCAGCAGGATCTCTAGAATATTGCCAGTGAGTGCTAAGAGTGACTTATTCACTCTGGTTTAATTTTCCCAATTCATATTTTTTTAAAATTAGATCTTTGGGTAAAACATTCAGTTCATTATTTTTGATAAAGATCGTGTGCTAATCTTATGTTTAACAGAAGTCGTTTTAATTCAAGCGACCTTGATGAAAATTATCTTGATGTGCTGAAGTTTAAAACTTTCTCAGGATAGCCCCTTTTTAAATGTTGAACACCTGCATATTCTTTAAAAATCTCTGCATGTCCCTGCACAAAAGAGGGTGTGTGAATCGCTGGCTGCAAGTCAACCATTATTAACTTTTACAGGCTGAGATACAGATAAGGCTTACACAAGGAGAAAATTCTTGGAAATCTATTTAGCTTTTTGCCAGTCAGTCTTGCCCCACTAGGCAACAGCCAAGCCCCTGTTTCAACATGTGTTTTCAAGAAAGAGAGAAAACACAATCTGATTTTTGTCAGCTCTAAACTTTGTGGTGCAATAATTGTGACTTCACTTTCTCCAATAATTTATCTTGGATCTGTCATATTAATTAAACTCCACATCTGACAACTGGAACCACTTTAGGCCTTTACTTTTGGTAACTGGTTTGCTTTGTTAACCCTGTTAACATGGATAAAACTTTTAAATATGGAAGTTGCATAAAAACATTGAAACAATTGAAGGGGACCCATTATGCTTCCTTGAAACAATTTAGGATAGATATTGGTTATGCATAACACATTGATTCCATTTTTTCCCCCACAAAATCATTCTTAAAAAATGAGATTTCACTCATGTGATGGAGACCAGGTGTTCCATCCCATATTGATTATTGATATTATGTTATTTATTTACAGTCCAAATGTGTTTTGTATTAGTTCTTTATTTCAGGTACATTGTGACATTAATGAACATTCTTTTTGGGTAGGGAGACTGGCCATCTTTCCTGTTCAGAGAATGTGGGGGAAAATGTCAGTTTGTTTTGATTTAGATTAGTTAAATTTAAGTTAATTGAGTACTTGCCTTTCTGGGTGTGTCCCAGCAAGGTGGCGCAGAGAGGGAAACAAATGCTCCTGGAGCATACCAGCTTCCATTAAGAGGGGTAATACTCTGAGGATTTATAATCAAAAGTTATATTTACTTTTGATTGACCTTAGATTAGTTTAGTTTTAATAATTTGCATGCATGTAAATATTTGTTGTCTTTCACATCCGCTGCTTTTTGCAGGACATTTCCAGTGAAGGAAATAATGTTTGGAAGTAAATATGTGCCATCAGAATATGAATAAAAAATGCATCCGAATTCAATTAAAAAAAAAATTCAGTGTCATTATTTGTACATGTTTGCAATTTTCATATGTTAAAAAAATTCACATTCCTATTTCAAAGATAAAATTTTCAATGTATATTTTTTTCAGTGTTAAAAAAAATTCAGCATATAAAAAAATTCAACTTTCAACTTTTCAACTTTCAAATGCAGTATTTTCAGTGTCCTAAAAATTCAACTTGCTCAAATTCGCCATCTCAAATTCTACGTCCTACGTCGATCTACGATCTACGTCCTTACCTTCATCTATGGCATAGGTTTAAGGGTCTTGACTGAAAGAACAAAATCACAAACTAACGGCTAAAATTAGTTTTTTCCATAAGGTGTCTGGGCTCTCCCTTAGTGATAGGATGAGAAGCTCAGTCATCCAGGAGGGACTGAGAGATTTTTCACTTTGAGAGGAGCCAGCTGACGTGGGTCAGGCATCAGATTAGGATCCCTCTTTGACGCCTCCCTAGTGAGGTCTTTTGGGCACGTCCCACCAGGAGGAGGCCCACAGGGAGACCCAGGACACGCTGGAGGGACGATGTTTCTCGGCTGGCCTGGGAACGCCTTGGGGTTCCCCTGGAGGAGCTGGAACAAGTGGCTGGGGAGNCTTTATCCCGGTGGTTTTATTGTGTTACTGAATGCAGTGAAGTGCACGCTGTTATTCTAAGGAGGCTTGTCTGCAACTGCTCCGGTATATCATAATTATGACTTTGAACCTCGAAATTATGACTTTGAACCTCGAAATTATGACTTTGAAAGTTGGAATTATGACTTTGAATCTCATAATTATGACTTTGTAAATCGTCATTTACTATTAGGGGTCACCACCACCACACAGTCCCTGACAAACAACAAAAACAGCCTTAATAAAACAGTACTTAAATAAACATCTAATGGTTCTCCCAGTCCATTTAAATGGTGCAGTCGAGGCCCCAAGCACAATGTACAATAAATGACTTGTAGAGTTATGGTTATTTTCTTACTCATACATTATAAGCTCTGCCTGAAACTCGACCACTAACCAAAACATATGTGTTATGTCTTTACAGTGAGAACACCTGAGGATGCTGGTTCAAAAGAGGAACTAAAACTTTGGCACTCCTCGTCTCAGCTGCTCATCATTCATGCAATGCATATATAAATTGCTTTTTGGCTTTAATTTGATTCTTTTTTTTATTAAGGAAAGTCTTCACAGGACAAAAACATTGTGTTTTTTGTTTCATACATTTGTAGTTTTTTAATCCATCTTTTAAACATCCTATTAACATATTTTACATTTTGTGGATTTTAGTAATACAAGTTTCATATGTGTATAAGATATATGTAACAACGTAAACCTTCCAATTTTTAGAGAGCAAAAATTTATTTTATTGGTGTTAATTTAGTGAAGGGTTCTCTACCAAAATTTTCTGGTCAGATGACCAGAAAATTTGCGTGACTGTTTTTTCCATAAATACTCTTAGGTAAAAAGTCGGTAGTAAATAATTATACTTTATAAGTTACAGTTTTGAACACAGTTCAGAAGAAACTATGTCTCAGTTATTGAACAGAAATATTAAAGAATTAAAAATATAACATTAACATTACAAAAATACTCATTTTTTTCTTTTGATTTTGTCACACACTATGTCAAATGTTATTTTTATATGTAGATTTCACTTAACCCTTTCATGCATGAATTATGATCCTTTGTGTCAGGATTTTTTTCAAAATGTTTTATTTCCTTACTGCATGAAAAAAGGTAGGAAAAAACTTTTGAGTTTTGAATTTTTTTAGGTGATCAATTGTAATTTTCTCCAAATACAAAGTTGTTATTTGAAAAATACATCAGTAGTGTTGTTCTTTAGGGGTTATCTGATGTCACAATAATTGTTTTACCTACAAGAGTCGTCTGCAGTAGAAGGAGGGACCGGGTGCTTTGGCGTGCTTTTTTGTCTGTCGGCCATATTGGATTTAACAAAAATAATTTCTTGCATTTGCAGCTAATGGCCAGTAGTTGATAATGTATTTTATGATGCATTAGTGTCCACTTCAGTGGTCTGTGTGGATTTATAACATAAAAATCCACAAGAAGCACAAGAAAATGGCTTTTAGGTAGCTGTCTACTGTAGTGACTACGATGCATGAAAAGGTTAATTTTACAAAATATGTTGTATATATATGTTTATTTAACTTGTATTGCAATAATGGGCATTTCCATAATCTTCGTTTTTATTATAATCTAGTTGAAATAATCGAATATGAGTAAATCACTACCACAGGAGGTATGTCTTATACTCCAGGATACAAAAGATTTTTTTTTTTTTTTTTGGTTTATTTGTCCCCTTGAAAGTCTAAAAGTCAAAAGTGGATTCTTTGTTCTAAGGATTTAGATTCTCTTTCTTCTTCTCTTGAATTGGTCATGGATATCCTGCAACTGAACAGTATATTTTTTATTTTTATTTTACTGATGGAAGTAACTTTGCAAGAACAAGGGACACTGTTTACATGTCAGTGCAGGTGCAGTGCAGGGAATGACCTTGCAGGTGTCTCTGTTCATTTTGTTCTGTTACTGTCCATGTTGATTCCTGTACTATTTGCTTTTATTTTTCTTTAAAATGGAATTTGTTGTTTTGAATTACACAAAGAAGGTATGAACATACAGGGAGTTTTATGTTTTTTTGCTTAGAAAACATAAAGGGGAACTGGGAATTTAATTTGTCAAACTCCTTTAATTGAGAACATGTAAAACTCTTCAAAGATGTAAACCTTGATATTAAAAAATCTTTATTGCATAAATGTGACATAATGGATTCATGTTTCTGTTTATTTTAACATCAATGTTCAATTTAATTCAATTTCAATCTATTTTAAACATGCAAACAACAAAAGTAAATAATTCTACCATAAAACGCAGTGAAACAAAACAGAAAGGGATTCTCCTGACTATTTTTGAAAACACAAACTACCATAAAAAGCTAATAAAACCAAAGATGACTTAGTTTTGTAGATCAAGGATCAATTTTGCACTAAGTTTATTAGGACTGACCTCTTCACTTTAGTCAGTGGAAATAATGAAAGAGGTGATTTCTGAGAGAAAATGGAGCTTGAGAGTTTGTAGAAAAAGCAGAAATGTAAAAAGAAACATTCCTCAATTTGATAGGCCAAGAGGATGGGGCAGCAAATAGTTTAGGTGACATCCTGCAATCAAAATAAGTTGATACCAAACATTAGCAGAAGTGATCTTGAAAGAAACACTCAAGGCAGTGATGTGAGGGGGTTAACCAACTACAGAATGTAGCAGGAGAGAAAATCTGATAACGAGTGGAGCAAAGTCACACAAATTCCTGTGGAGTGCTTCCTGAATCCTCAGTGATAAGGCAAGTAAATTGTCCCAATATAATTAGAGGGCAAAACAGAAATGTTAGCAAACGATGAGGAAAGCATTTGGTGTATTTAATGAAGAGCCTTTTGGTCACTGCATCAGCTGAAGCACACAGGAACAAAGTGGGAGAGTGAAAACAGGAACTCTGCCTACATGTGGGCACATGTTCTTTGAGATTTCAAGATTTTTGAAAACTGTGAAGATAAGACACACTTTCACATGGTCCATGTATAAACATGCATAACTACAAACAGCACATTCTTCTGTCCACATGTACTGTTGAAAAACATGCACTTTTTTGTTTTCAGGCTGCTATTCAGTTTTTTCAGCAGATAAAACTGAATAGCAAGAGGAATTTTCCGCTCTTTGCCAATGTTGGAATAATGTGTCAAAACCACTGTGGCGAAACCGTCTGACTTAAATTTCAGACAGATGGTAAAAGAAAGAAGAAAACAAGTAATAGTACCCACCAGCTGGACCCGAACAATTTAAATGTCTCTGAATATCTCACAATAGATAATCTTCAGTAATGAGATTCCAACTTCTGTAGAAAATTCCTTAAATATACTGATGTTTGTTTGATTACATGTTGGTGGTGGTTTAATTTTGTTGTTCCCAAAAGCTTTATGTAAAGAGTCTAGTCTTGGAGTCAAATTTCACTGATTCAAACTGATTCCTCAACCCTTGTGCAAAGTGTGCAAAGTAAAATATCTATTTGAGAAAATCATTCATAAAACACAGGCCAGATTCTGTCAAAACATGTTAAGCCAGTTATGGAAAAATACTACCTTCTCATGCAACAGTTTATTTTCTTTTTTTTTTTATTAAATCCTGGTTTTGTAATATGTTGGATGTGGTTAGTTAAATCTCAGGTTTATTTAACCAGTAACCAGTTTGTTTACATACTACAAATGAATTGTTGAATATAGTAATCAAGTTTTAAGATGCTGTCATGAATGCATGTTTAACATGTATCTTATTATATCAATGGCTTGAACGAATAATAAAAGGGTTTTTGGTGCCTCAAAATGACTTCCTGTTATTCAGTATTCATACACTCTCACCTTAACTTCTCACATAATGGACAGGTGTGATCAAACTGAAAGACATGCTGTGATTTTACACCAAACATCTGATGAGGTGAGAAGGAAAATAAATATGAAGAGAAAAACTATTTTTCATTAAAAAAAAAACAGTAACTGGTCGTCTGAAAATATCTGGTGATGCAAAGTAGTGATGCAAAGTAGAAAAATGTGGAAATGTCACAAGCAAAAGCTGGAAATTAATGTCATCATATTGATTCCCACAAGGGTTGTCACATTAGTAGAATTTCAACAACAGAATTATAAGAATAAACATTTGCTTTTCCATCTTCTCCACACTATTGGATTTTACCAACACTAATGCAACTTCTGTAGAAAATGATTGCTAAAATTGATTTCTAGACAGACAGACGACAGACAGATGTTGTTTTGCCCACTTATTGTTGCATTTTGGGAAGTTGGTGGTGCAATTTCTCAGATTTCTACACCCCTTTGTGACAGTCAGATACTGAGACTCTCTTTCCCACAGCCCATGTCAGCACAAACATTCAAGTTCAATGTTACATGTCAACCATTTTCACAATCATGTCAGCAATTACAGCAATTTTATTCCCTTCAACAACACTGGCCATCCTGAAAACGCCGTGGCGAGCTGCCATGGACTGTTTTCATACAAGACCATAAGTTGTCCAAGAAAGAAAGCAAATAATGTTCAATTAAAAGTCCGGTTTTTGATTAAACTAGTTTGAAATCAATTAAAGTTGTCAGTGGAAACCTTCTGGGACATAGAAAGGATTTTGTATTTGGGGAAAAATATGCCAGTTGAAATTGTTGCCTGTGATCAGGAGGCAGTGTTTGTGAACTTGGGGAGTGGGGAGAAGTTATTCTGTTTACATGTATGAATAATTTTAGTATAAAAATGAGTATTAACATAAATTCTGATAACTGTTAAACAATCATTCTTACTTGGAAAACAGAGACTTTAAAGAATCATGGAACGTAATGGGAGTCTGAATATATATGATGTGTTTAGTAACTTTGAAACCAAACACTAAAATAAAGTTCTAAACCCAAAATGCACATAGAAAAATAAAAACAAAACAATAACCAGAAATCTGATACAACAGAACACTGTCAATAATAAAACATCTCCAAGATATAAATATCAATGAAATTAAAATGTGTTCAACTTTGAAGGAATGCTTTCCTGCTTAATTAATGAGGGACTGAACACTAAAATATAAAACATTGTCTTCAACTAACAACAATGATAAAGCGGTAACAGATGCCAAATCAGAGAAAATAAAATAGAAATCTAGAAACAGAAAAATTGTGGTACTGTGGTAGGACTGCAGTGGTTTACCATACAGATTATCCATTTAAAAAGAAAAATGTTTTCTCATTATTACAGTCTGTGATGAACAAATGTCGCATTTCTCTTTTTAACTTTTACATTTGAATACATTAGGTCTCCTACCAAGTCTTGTGTTTGACCATTTGAGTTTTTATTCACACATTAAGTCAATCACATACTGTGTGATTTTGAACAATTTAAGAAATGCACCTGCATATGTCTGTGAGACCCTCAAGAAGTCACATAATCAGGCATTCATCAATTTCCTCCTAAGGCCAAAAGCACTAAAAGCCAATTAGCCAAAGTGCAGCTTGATGAAAAATATGAAATGCAAAATTTTATATTTCAAATGTAATATTTGAACTATAATTTGTCATCGGTCATAACATGGTTTTGACAGTAATCAGTGTAATGATAGACAGACACAAACCTCCTTATTTCCACATTCTGCATGGTTTCACCAAAAACATCAGATATTTTATGTCTTCAGAAGTAGCAAACGTTTGATTGATGACAAATCTCTGACGCCTTTTGATTGAGTAAGGTTGGTTCTGTCACAACTTCCTCTTTGTTGACATGCAAGTGTTCGGCTGCCAGTGTATATAAACACCTTTACCGTCTTCAGTTTCTCAGCCATGGAGAAGTTTCTACTTTGGGGCCTGTTGTGTCTGCAGGTTTTTCTGCTCGCTACGGCATTCACGTCTTCGGAGAAAGCTGCTCTCCTCACAGATGATCAACAGCTGGCCAGTCTGGTAAGATGACAGGAAGCCTCACTAAAGTGCTTAAGATATAAAGTGCAGTGAGTTTTATTTATGTTTCTGTTTTCTTTTCCATTTGGTCACAGAAGGCAGAAGGCAAAGGGATAAAGAAGACTCAAAATCGAGGATGGAAAGGCTGTGGATGGAGGATTGGGGACTGTAATTCTTTCAGAGGGGTAAGCTTTTTTCTATCAACAACAAAACAACAAAATCTAAAAAAGCTAAATTAAAGCAACTGCTAATTTCTGAATGTTCTCCTCAATGTGAGGCAGAACCTTTGTCGATGATCCTTTGTTGATCTAACTGTCTTTGTTTTATTTAGGAACCAACAAAGAATCCAAGACCAACCAAGGCCAGACTGAACATACAGTTTGATGGATGATAGAAACAACTTGCCAACACGTGAACATCAAAAATCCAAAATATTTTTTTCCTTATCAACTTCCTTATTTGTAATATCTCAAATAAATCTCTGCTTTGCATCCTAATGAAATGCTTCAAGGAAATAAATCTGTTTTTTCTCATGCCTATTATATTAAAAACACATTTTAAATGACTGTTGGGTGATTATTTGTTATCATATTTAGGGGCTTAAATGCAGGTACCCATCTCCAGCAGGTGAGCACACCCTGAAGAAGTCATATAGACGCATAATCAGGATTTCGTCAACTTCCTCCTAAGGGCAACAGACTTAGAAGCCAATAAACCAAAGTGCTTGAATTTGGATTTAGTGAGGAAGGTGGGACCCCTAAAGGGACCCCAGGATCTTCTTCCGTCAAGGGAACAACAGTAACAACATTTTTATCTAATCCATTTGAAGACTGTTTACATTCCTCTTATCAGCTTTTGTATGTTAGATTTTATTTTGACTACTGTGTAGCCCTTTCCTGATTTTTATCTGTGAAAAGTGCTGTATAGATAATACTTTCAGCAAAATTGCTAAATTACAAGAAAGCTGGAAATTCTCTGAGCTGGAAAACAAAATGAAACAGCACTGCACAGTGTAGGAAACTTGGAAATGCCTTTATGATTACAGATGAAAGAAATTACAGTCACCACAGTTTTATGAAGAGATATGATAGTGTTTACTGTAACAGAGCACAAAATAACCATGTCTTTAAAACCATAGCTTACATGAGTTGAAAAATACATCAAAGTGACTGGTAAAGAAATAAACTAATAACATACAGTAGAAGTACATGGTTGGGGTCTTCTTTGCTTGGTTTTCTCTTGGTCACTGAAACAAAATAGAGACTTGCTCAGCAAGAAAAAAAAATGCATTTCCTTTACTGAAATTTAAAATTGTCTATTGTATAAATCCATAGCTGAATATTGTTTCTAAATATAAGTATTAAGAATATTTACTCTTTCATCTAAGTTGGGCGTTTTGTGGTTCTTTCCGCCTTTAGGGGAGAGAAAAAACAAGAACCTGAATCGTCTTATGTTTGCAGAAACGTGAACGCTGCCAGCAAACATATAAAATGTGATTGTTCTTTTTATGTGTTCAGCAAAGCTGGATAAACATCTGATTTCAATATTTTCTTGTAAATATACCTTCATTGGGGGTCCAAGCTGTAACAGAAAACAAGACATTTCTTACAAATCTATTTTAATCAGCATTGTTAGTGTTAAAGAAAGATTTCAGTTGGTGAATGCACTTCTTACCTGACCTACCAACCCACAGCCTCCAGGGTAGTCATTACACAGGGGGCGATACAATTGGGGTAAAGGTCTGTGCCGAATGTTGTTCAATCTCTGCAGTAAAATAAAGATAGTCAGGAGAGTCCTGTAGAGTTTATTTTGCACAGAGTTGAGAATCTGCTTATAATTATTCAAAAATGACTTGTTCTCAAAAAGCACATGATCATTGGATTACTGCCCTTGACTCAACTTTACTCTTTATGCTCATAAAGCTAATTAATTTGCTTTGAGTCTTCCTTTTGTTCAAGAGTAATTTCTAATCACTTTTTTAACCATTTGTCCAGAAAAGCTTGATAAACTTCTCAAACTTTAGTTCTCTGCACCACATGACTGCAGTTGCTACTCCAGGTTTCTTACCTGCGGCTGGTAATCTTGTCCATTATTGTTCAGCACAGCGGCTGCATCTGCAGAGCTGAAGGCAGCGATGAGCAGGAAGACCTGCACACCGAACAGATCTGTCCATGATGAACTGCTGAGTCTGACGGAGCTGAGGAACGACTGAGACTTTATACAGGCACTGATAACTATTTCTGTACTTACGTAAAGAAGTTGCGTAACAACTCTACACAAAGATTCACGTGTAACTCTGCTCAAATGGGGGCGGGGGGAGTAGAACCTGGCTGTCGCAGAGAGACTCATCACCTTCCAACATTTGTTTGCAAACATCACACAGAATCATTTTTTCTGGTCGTTCTCTGAGGAAAACTTGACAGACCAATACAGAAAATGTCATCCAGATGTATCAAAAGATGTTAAGAGAACATAATCAGAAATGTCCAAAAAAAAAAAAAAAGTTATGAATCTTGCTTGAACACAGAGGAACAAGCTTAATGCATCAAGTGTGTAAAGAGCAGAGGAGAAGAAGGACTAAAAACCTCCAAGAAGTGGATTTGTCCACAAATATAATCTAATGTCCCGTTTCCACTGGCTCCACTTCAGCAGTCCCACTCTGCTCGGCCCGGCCCGGCTCCGCTCTACTTCTACTTCTAATGTTGGAAAAGTGGAAGTTGACTATGTTTCATGTCAGAAACAGAGTCCTGAAATGATTTGTCAGAATTGATGGGGGGATAAATATCATATTAAACAATGGAGCATAAAGGTTAGAGTGGATCTGGATTAACAGAGGGCCGTAATCTGAAAATAAGATGCTGTGATAAATTGGGTTGACTGTACGTGACTGGATTTCTCTGTTGGGATCTGTTATCTTTCTCAGGATTTCAAAAATTCAGGATTAAAAATCTTACATGCACCATGCATCTTATCCCATAATGCAAAACTGATGGTCTCAAAAAGTCTGTTGATAATCCCGCTGCACTCATAGTGGAATCATTTTCAACTCTTCCACCTGAAGGATGTGTGATATGCTTTTTGAACACCAGATGGCACTAGATCTCCAAATTACTTCTGAAGGAAGCCTTTGTCATGTGATCTGTGATCTATGCAGTAACTCCATTCCTGCAGACAACTGCAGGAAATCTCCGATTACTTATTTTAGAGCCCAGAATGAGAAAATCTGCACTGT
>NW_006800090.1:1515218-1516283 GCF_000485575.1 Poecilia formosa | reverse complement strand
TCTCGTGTAATCCCATAATTTCACATCGACCATTTCCTAATTTAAATTAAGACATATTTTTTTCAGATGAAGTTTAACAATAGCAGTAGAGAAGACAGCTGTGAAGAAAATAGCTTTCAATTTTGACATGTCCTTTACAAAAGAGGTAATTAATATAAATGAATACCAAATGATTGAAATGCTCCTGATTGTTAGTTTGGTCCAACAGTGACACCTTGTGTTCATTTGTGGTTCTATTTCGAAGAGCGGAATATTTCTTCGTGTTTTTTGTGGCATGGTGCACTTCCTGTTTTCACCAAGCACATTGAGAAGCAAGAGACACTGGAAAAACCAGAAGGAAATCTTGGAAAATGACGCATTTGGAAAGCAGAAAAAGGTATAAATTTGCACAGATATGTTTTGTAATAAGAAAAGTAATTTGTTTATATAAGAAGAGACTTAATCTCTTCATTAAAAAGGAAAACTGCATAGGTTAGACACTATATTTTCTTTTTGTGATAACTGATTTGTTTAATTTTATTTGTTTGGTTTTATATTGTTTTATAAGGCTCTCAATGAAGATTATATTTCACAGTGACTAAACTTTGGAAATGAGCTTTTATTGGATTAAACATGTCCAGCCCTGCCAAGCACAGACGAGATTAAACTTCACCCGATTGGAGCTCCCTGCGTTTGGCTGCATTGTTCCAAGTGGTTGCTACAANATCTGTGATCTATGCAGTAACTCCATTCCTGCAGACAACTGCAGGAAATCTCCGATTACTTATTTTAGAGCCCAGAATGAGAAAATCTGCACTGTCTATGCTGGTTCTGACTCAGTTCTGGAGGCTGGTGTGTCTTGGGATTGCCAGAATAGTTTAGACTACGCTACCAAGTTATGTTTGGATTTACTTGCTCTTCATGATAGTTTGTGTATTCAAAGATAATCAGAAGAGTATGAAATTCCCAGATTTCTAGGTTAAGTTTTCTTGCTGTGGCTTGTAGCTTCTGTGTTCGGTATCAGATCCAATTTTTTTTTTTATTCCTTTATTTAACCAGGTAAACCCCATTGAGATCTAGATCTCA
>NW_006800090.1:1445227-1513509 GCF_000485575.1 Poecilia formosa | reverse complement strand
ATATATAATAATTAAAAACACTTGTTTTTACTTAGTTACATTTGTTATTTTTATGGCAGTTAAATCAGATGTTTAGTCAGATCTTTAAGTCAGGTTTTTTATTACTTCCATCTCAGTCTTTAACTGGAAATGTAAGCTGCTCATCAGCGTAGCTTGTTCTTAAATGTTGAACACCTGCATGTTCTTCAAAAATCTCTGCATGTCTCTGCACAAAAGAGGTTGTGTGAATCACTGACTGCAAGTCAACCATTATTAACTTTAACAGGCTGAGAAATAGATGTGGCTTACACAAGGACAAACTTCTTGGAAATCTATTTTTCTTGCAAATCTATTTTTCTTTTCTTGGAAATATTTTTGTCACTCAGTCTTGCCCCTCTAGGCAAACCATCAAGCTCCTGTTTCAACTTGTGGTGTCAAGAAAGAGAGAAAACACAATCTAATCTTTGTCAGCTGCTCTAAATTTTGTGGTGCAATAATTGTGGCTTCACCTTCTCCAATAGTTTATCTTGGATCTGTCATATTAATCAAGCTCCACATCTGAAAACTGGAACCACTTTAGGCCTTGACTTTTGGTAACTGTTAACCCTTGAAGAAAAGGATAAAACTTTTAAATATGGAAGATGCATAAAAACATTAAAACAATAGAAGGGGACCCATTATGCTTCCTTGAAACAATTTAGGATAGATATTGGTTATGCATAACACATTGATTCCATTTTTTCCCCCACAAAATCATTCTTAAAAAATGAGATTTCACTCAGTTCTTCATATTTTGAGAGGTGGGAGCAACATGACAAATTTAGCAGACCAACACAGAGCAGGTGACTAGCATGAAGGCGCTCTACAGAGACGGACTAAACAACCACTGGATCTATAATGCCTCTTTATCTTCTCCAAATTTTTTATTAATCTGCCTCTGGTAATACATCTCCCCCCTGCTTGCAGCTAAACCCACATTCCCAAAACTAAGCATCTGTCTGATCAAGCACAAAAACCCACAGGAGACTCTCCCCAAATTTGAGATCAAAGCAATATTTACTTTTATGCCTTCGGGCATCACTTTAGGCCCTGATAGAAAGTAAACATAGAGTTTACTTTCTATCAGTAAACATAGAGTTTACTTTCTATCACCCTTAGAGGATTGAAAAAGTAAAATAATCAAATATGCATCTCAAATAAATTCTTCAGTGCCACTAAATGTTTCAGAAATAAAACAAAATATGTATTTTGGAATATTTTCTGAATTAACTCAAGCTCTGTTTTTATTGACTGTATCGACATGAGTAATATATGTAATCCCAGTCTGAGGCTGCAGCAGAATGTCTAACACAATTTAATCTGATATGAAAATAAATAACTTTGAATTTTGGTGGTAAAATGACTGTGACTTAAAATTTGAGCTTTTATATCAGAGTTTAAGAATTAAAAATCCTGCCAGATAGCAGCTGAGGTGAGAGGTGAATGGTAGAAACTCTAGTTGTTGTTGTTTTTTTTGTTTGTTTGTTTTTTTTGGGGGTGTGGGGGGAGTTCAAGCAAAACCTTCTTCCACATGTCTCTGTTAGCAAGTCTGTGATTTACTTGGAGTTAGACTTAGCTTGCTTTCTGGAATGGAAAACTACCATACATGTTCAACATACTCAGAGTTTCACATAACCCACTTTCTGGATTGCCATCCTATTTGCTGTTTTGTAGCCAGTACACATTTTTACTATGAAATTAAATCACTTGCCCATTCAAGCAGATTAAAAACATAAATGCAAAAAGGTAACATGTTAAATTTTCCTTGTGTTACAAGTTTAATCAGTGATTAATACCAAATTCAACCCCCAAATAAGAGTTGCATGATGGACATAGATAGATTGAAACCTGGGCATTAATTCAAACTGGAAGATTTTCTTCAGCTTCACCTGCATCATCCATTCACTGCTTTATGAACTTCAACTGCAGCCTATCGGCATCAGTCAATCATCGTCTCCAATCATCAAGCAAGCCTCCATTTATAAGACCCTCCATCTACGGCTCCATCTGCTCACCAGCCAAGCTTCAACTCACCTCCACCCTTTCTCCACTTTGTTCTTCCGGCTCCTTCAGGCCTCCATCCTGTCTTTGGCCTCCACCATCAGGTCTGGACCCAGAGAGGAAAACTTCTCTAATCCTCATCCTAGGCTGCTCAGCCAAGTTTATTTCTATTCAAGGATTCTGCTGGTGTCTCAGCGCCAAAACCTTTATGCCAAACAAAACTTTCTAATTGAATCTCTTTTTTTGTGAGTCTCTCAGATTTGAAATATCTCTCTTACAAAGTTAAAAGGAAGGTTACATAAAATAATCAAATCAAAGATAATCAAAGAGTCATGTAAAGAACACCCTCAAGCTAATTTGTGAAAGAAGGTTTAAATTAAGGAAGCAACCAGAGTCAAGGTTGGTAAAATTTAAGCAAAATGCAAGCATGGAGCTTTTTTCCTTCTTTTTATTTTTAAAACTTTCCTAAAGGTAATTAAAAATTATAACTTTCTTCTGATTGGTGAATGTTGTGTTTGTACAGCACTTCCAGTCAGGATTGACCAGTTAGTGACAAAATGACTCAACAATGTTCATCATTGAACAAAATGCTGCAAAAGATGTTTGACTGAAAATTGCCATTAAATAAAGAAGTTCTATGGGATTTATTGATAAAACTGAGAGATAAGGACTAAATTTGCTTGTGTTTTCTTTCTTTCTTTTTTGTTTTTACTGTGGTGTTCAAACACCACAGCGTACCTTGGTAAACTCTTCTACAACCGTATCTTTGCTTCAACATGTCTGAGTAAAAGAAGAAGAAGAAAAAACAATACCTGGCCTTGGGATTATTACCAAGAATCACAAATTCATGGAAACACATCCTGTCACTTTATCTCTGCCAAAATTTAAACTAAAATCACTCCTTCACCGCTCCCAGTAATTTTTTCTTTTTATTGCTTGTTATTTCCCAGCTGTCTTGCCTGTCTAGATCTGTTTCTGTGGGTATAAGAAAGCAGTATTGTGAAATGAGGGTGTTTATTTGTTGGTCTGATGTAAGATTCAGATTTTGAGTGTCATGTTTTTATCAGCTGCAGGAATGAAATCATCAACAATAACAGAAACAAATGCTTTAAAACATCGGTCTGCGTGGATTTAATCTATATAATGTGTTTAACTTGTAAACTGAGTGACTGAAATGCATGAATTCATCATTAATATTCTAATTTATTGAATACGAATGTAGCTGGATCTGCAAAGCCAGTACCTGAAGTGTCTGTCAGAAAATTAGCAGTAATTAAAATGTTTCCTTAAATCTGGTAATCTACAGCCTGACCTGAATACCCTCCTTAACCAGGTCTTGTCTTTAATCCCCTGAACTATGCCTCTCTGCAGCTGCTTTAGCTCAGCTTCACAGGCCAACATTTAATCTCTGCCTTTCAAGTTTCTTGTTTTCTAACCTTTCTTCAAGCTCTAGAGAGTGTTGATGCTGCAACATTAGCAGTTCTTTCTGCTGTTCAAAAGTTAATGCAGACTCAGTTCCTGCAGCTAACATTTCTTCAAGGCCATCTTCTACAATCAACATTGTTCTCTATCAGCTCTTTTTATTCTATTTTATATTTTTATATAATTTCCATCTAAAAGTGGTAATGATTACAGCTCCATTTATAAACTTCTGAATGATCCATTGAGTGGCATTGACTCATAATCAGAAGGGGAAAAACACAATTTCACCATAAACAGGTTATTGTTTTGGCGCCCCCTCCACAGTGGGTGGAGCTACGCCTGCCAGTGAGGATAAAAAGCCTGCAGTGTCCCTCGGCTTCTTCAGACTCTTCACTTCACCATGAATAAATCAGTGCTGCTCCTGCTCGGTCTGCAGATTTTCCTGCTCATCACTGCCTTCAGCTCTGCAGATGCAGCCTCTCTGGTGACCGGTGACGAACAAAAGCGGCAGACTTTGGACGTGGTAAGAACATTGGAGCAGCTGCAGCAGTGATGTGTTAATGGTGGAAATTGTCTGTGTCATAAGTTGAAGCTCAAGTTTAGTGCTCAGTAAGAGTAAAACTTGGTGGGGAAGAACGTTTTTTTGTTTTTGTTCCTCTTGTTGATGTCATCCCTTTTCTTTCTTTTTTCTCCTTTAACAAAGGAAACAATCAAGGATGTGAGAAGACAAAGAGCCAAACGTCAAAAACCTTGGTGCGCCCAGTTTATTGGAGGATGCTCGGTATGTGGCTTGGAGAAAGAATAATCCATGTCAATCTATTCTCTGTGTTTTTATTATTTAAGAACACTGATATAAACAGATGTTTTCTTACACTCTGACTTTTCTTTTGCAGTTGATTGAGAGCGCAACTTCAAAGGTAAAATGATGTGAAATCATTCTAGGATGAAAGTTTCTGAAATCAATGTTTGTGCTGCAAACACAAAAAGGATGAAAGGAGCAAACAGTTTAGGTCTCTGCAGGGACATTTTGTGTCATTGTCATTGTGGAGAGAACAAAACTAAACCATTTTCCTCTCATTGTTTCTGTCGAAATTACAGCCCAAAACAGACGAATCTTCATGACCTGTGACAAAATGATGTAAATATTTTTAGATTTTGAAATTATGTTCCTACAGCCTAATCTTTGTCTTTATCTTACCGAGAAACTCTCTCTTTTCTGTCTCAGTGAACAGAAGAAACCCAAAGGACAGAAGATCACAGTCCAGAAAATTAATGCGATGAAGTCCAATTTAAATCTTCCTCTCATCAGCAAATGATCTTAAAGGTTGTGTTTTATTTCAATGTAAGCAGAAAATTATAAATAGAAATAAAGGATTTCAACATTAGCTTGTATGTGTTTAATGTAATTAACATGTTTCACTTTCTGAATTGAGTTTCTGAAATAAACAGTATTTCCAATAATTTTCTCATTTACTGAATATGACTGCAAATATTTCCTTGTGTGATGCTTTTTATTATAGACTCTTCTTCTTCTATGTGTATTTAGAAAGTTAACACATCAAATTAGAATTAAGTGCTTATTTTCAGGTAAGGAGGAAGAAGATTTTTTTGTTGCCTCCCCTGTTCCAGTTATTAATGGCTTCCACATTCAGAGATTTTTCACAAATCTGTTGTATCAAGAACTTCAGCCATGGACAAACACTTAATCTTTGCTCTGCTTGATTTCCTGTTTATCACAGCCTCTCTCATATAATCCTAAATGGTCCTAGGATTATATGATTACAAATCTCCCTACTACGATTTTTTTTGTTGCAATTACATTTTTACATTTGAATTAAGAATTGCATCTTCATGCAGGTGTGCAAAGAAGGAAACTTTGCAAAGTAAAAGCAGGATTTAGATGGCAGGCACCATTTGGTAAAAATACGTTTCTGCTGCCCTCTGAATGAAAATCTTTTGTCAACTTTCGGACAGCAGCTGAACTGGGTTTGGATTATACATCAATTAGTGGACATGTTTGCTATTTATATATTTTTGTACTTTTTCTGTTAATTAAAGGATTAAAAAAACTGCAGGCAGACCATGTGCTCAACTCTGGAAACCTTTATATGTGTAAAGGTTTGTCTAAAATTTGGGAAATTCAGATCAAAATGTTTTTGTTTTGGGCTGGGTGGCACCAAACTAATCGTGTCAAAAGACCAAGACTAGATGGAAAAGTTGAATTTATTGTATGTAAGTGTGCCATGGGTTGAAGGAACTTGATTGTGACTCGAAGGGCGTCATCCTAATGTCAACATGTAGACAAGGCTAGATAATCTGGGTCTCCCTATTAAAAGTACCCAAGTCGATCTGGATTCATATGACAAAAGCAGAAATGGTGTACAAAATATCTTAGTTATTTTTTAACAATATTAAAGAAAGGCTTTATTATTTAAATTTATAACCTAATAGGAAAAAGCAACCAAAGGCAAAATTAGCAATTATAATTTGGAACTTAGGGACAAAAGCCTGCATCTCAGGGCTCACAGAAAATTGTGCAACATTTAGAAATAGAAAGAGGAAAAAGGCATATTAAAATAAAAAAACTGAAAAATATCACCTCAAACTAAATAAGTCAGTTTAACACTGCCCTCTTGTGGCCAAATACTGCGTAAAAAAAGAAGCAATTTTAAGTTCTTTTGTCCATCTTCACTTTACAGCAGGGGTGTCAAACTCAATTCCACCGAGGGCCACTTCAGCATATTGGCCCCCCTCAACAAGCCACATTGACGGTACAGATCAGGAGTGCATCCCTGCTAAAACACCCCAGACAAAAGGTTGACTTCCCTCATTCAGTTCTGTAGAGGCTTATAATGAGTCAATGGTCCAGGTGTGTTAGAGAAGGAATGCATCTAAAGCTGCAGATAGGAGCTCTGGAAAACTAGACTTGGGCACCCCTAGCATAAATGTATGAAAATACAATGTTAAAAATAAATTAAACAACACTTCATAATGTTAAATAATTGACTTAATGTATTGAAGTTTTAAATATTACATTTGAGTTTCCATGGATGTAAAATTACTGCTCAGTTTAAAAATTACAATATTTAAATCAGTGTTTAAATATTTAAAAGGTAAGAAAACAAATGATAAAAACAAGTCACATGGGCAGACATTATAGACTTTATGCAAAGATGGCCTTGAGTTTGACACATGTGCATTACGCCACAGAACTGCCAATTGGTAATTGAAGTAAAGCAGCTTCGATTTCAAAGAAGCCGACATTGAAGTCGATTGGCAAATGAACCATCATGGAAGAGGAAGGCTCTTGTTGTCTCACTGCACCCCAAGAGATGCATAACCTACAAAAACTGTTTGCATGTGAAGCAAACATGATAACCACTACACTACAGGAACTGAACTTCTCTGCTTTGTTTCAGTTTGAGGTTCCAAAGTTGATGATGTGAGATGCAACGCATGAAAATTTCAACTGAGGCTTGCACTCAGATGCCTGGATTCAGAGTACAGACCATGACACCACAGAACCCTTGTTGACCTTTAGTAAACACCTGTGATGAATAGAATATGCAAAATCTGTTTCTGTCTGGTTTCAAACCAGAAACCTTCTGCGTGTGAAGCAAACATGATAACCACTACACTACAGAAACTCATGCTGTTTCCACTGTTCCTGGTAGATGATCCAACATTTTGTTAGAGACTAATATCAACCATTGGCATGGAACAATGTCAAATACTTATACCACAGATCCTCTCAGAGAGCACAGTAACTTGGTGAACAACCTGCCAGACTTATACTTGTGCCTAATTTCACATCACAGTCCATAAACTAAGCCTGGGATCAAAAAATGTATAGAAAAACAAATGGTTCTACAGAGACTTGGCTAAATAGCTATAAAATAAAATCAATACTTACAAATAAAAAATGGTTCAAAAATAAAATTAACACATTAAAATAAAAAAATATCTCTGAAATACAATCAACACTTGAAAATTTAAAATGGTTCAAAAATAATATCAACACTTCAAAATACAAAATCTCTGGAAAATAAAATATGTATGTTGTTTTGAAAAACATTAGAATATAAGCACTTTTATCAAATCTTCATTGTGGTAAGATCATGTAAGTTCTTCTTAAATCCATGGAAACTCAACAGTTTGTAAGGTAGGTGAGTTAGCTACCTTACAAACTGTTGTAAGTTTGTAAGGTAGCTAACTACCTTACAAACTGTAAGGTAGTTACAGTTTGTAAGGTAAGGTACCAGCATTACCAGCATGGTGCTGGTAATGCTGAGGTCATCGGTTCAAACCCCGTATGGGGCAATTCATGTCTAAGGTCTTTCAAAAATAAATAAGGGTTCAAAAATACAATCAACACTTTACAATAAATAAGGTTTCAAAAATAAAATCACCACTTTACAATAAATAAGGTTTCAAAAATAAAATCACCACTTTACAATAAAAAAGTTTCAAAAATAAAATCACCACTTCAAAATAAATAAGGGTTCAAAAATACAATCAACACTTTACAATAAATAAGGGTTAAAAAATAAAATCAATACTTAAAAATGGTTCAAAAATCAACACTTCAAAATTAAAAATGGTTCAAAAACAAATTCAATGCTTACAAATAAAAATGGTTCCTAAAATAAAATTTACAGTTCAAACTGTATAATGGTGTCTGTTCAGTCCATAAAGTAAGCCTGGGATCAAAACATTTATTGAAGATGTCATTAGCAGAGACAGAGTCTTGGCTAATGCTCACAAATAAAAAATGGTTAGGAAGCGCATTACAAACCTTTGGTTGAATTCAAGTCTCCATTACAGATTAGAGAAAGCTAAAGAGAAATCAACGTTGTGTTAATCCATTTGAGGAGCCGGCAGTTTATCCTGAGGAAATAAATGACAATGCAAAAGTTAGTTAGACTGTAACATGCGCAGTCCGCTGCTCAACCACTGCGGATACGGCTCCGCCGCTGCGAAGACTGAGAAACCGCTGGAAGTAACTCATCCAGCGGATTTAACAAATGGAGCCTTCTTGGTGCACGTTATCCAGGAGAGCGTTGCTCTGGAGGAGTTGCAGATGTAACATCTGTCCGTTTCGGAGAAGCGAAACCATGCAAAAAAAAATTTAATAAATAATCCGGAGCCGCACAGGGTAAAACACTCACAGACAGAGTTCAGTTGATCTGTTTGGATCAGACAGATCCAACTGACTGATGAATTAGCGCAGATTTTTCTGCAGATGGGAACCAGGAGGAAGTGCGTTCAGACCCCAGCAGGTGAAGTGATGCTAATTTAAGTGAAGTCGCTTAATTTATTAAAAGTTATTGGGGCCTCAGTCAGTGGTTTTTGTCACTACGAGAAAATGTAGATACATTTATCTGCTTAATTTGTGATGGGATCTGGATTCACGGTGAATATTAACTAAACCGCATAAAATGCGACTAAATAGCCGATGTTAATGATTGTGATTTCACGGATAAAAATAGTACATGACCGGTTTGTGTTTTTGTTTTTTTGTTTTTTTATGTTGTCGGTCAAGATAGCGGTTAACAAAAAAAGTCTACCGCGACCTGCCGATGTCTGCGATGACATATTCGCGTTTTTAGAGCGGTTTTTACCCAGAATGCAAATGGAAAAAACCGTCAGCGAAACGGTGACTGGGACTAGTATATATTCCATTGAGGAAAAGTAAGTTTCACATTTGCTCAAAAGCCCCCTGGTGGTTGAAGAAAAATCCACATATAAACCGGAAAATACAACATATGAAAAAAAAACACTGAATGCTCTCTGGTATGAGGAGGCGGGCCGGATCCGGTATTGTTCAGGGGGCCGGACCAAATGAGGAGGCGGGCCGAATCCGGCCCGCGGGCCGTAGTTTGGGGACCTCTGGTTTAAAGCCTTGAATGTTATTCAGGTGATCTGTGCTGCTCTTCCTGTTCAGTTTGCAGGTTCTTCCTGTGTTCATGTTTAATTACACACAACTGGTTTATCGAAGATTAATTTACCATAATATCATAATATAATGATATTATATTATATTAATATATTATATATATTATATTATATTAACATAATATCAATAAACATTTTGTCTCTGTGACTCCACCAGTCAATTCAACATCTAAATGAATGTTTTCTGTTTACTTTTATGAATCCACCTATGGCTTTATCTTAAATAATGTAAAACTTTAGTGATTAATTCCTCTTCATCAGTTCAGCTGATTAAGGTGTCATTTGAACTTGCAGTTTGACCCAATGATTATGCCTAATTGTCTTTCTTTCAGGTCATTTTTTATTATTTTGAAAAGCCAAATGTTTATGACCTCTGACAAACTTACCGCTGTGGATGCTTCGATTGCAGCCGTCTTATCCCACAAAATTTTTCAAAGACAGTTGCACGTCTATATATACTATTCTCTTGTTCAAATTATTACTAAAGCCTGCATTATCAACCAATAATGAGGGTCGCCTGTATTGTATTGTTTTTCAGGTTGGAAACCGAAAGATTACAGACCTGAGCAACACTGCCACCTTGTGTCCAAAAAGAGGAACAGATTGGAAAGCGTCACAAAAACTGAAAGCAAATACAAAAAGAGAGAGAGCAAAAACTTTACAAACTCCAATATCTATGTTTACACCAATTATTTACAAAAACACTTTTAATTATGAAATATTGGCTTTTTATAAATTGAGAACTCGGTTGCATTTCTCTTGCATGAATGAGTGAAAAAATAAAGTTGACCAACATTTCACATCTCTGTCCAAATTATCATTAACAAAGGAAACTTAATAAAAGTTATTTATCTTCGTTCTTCCTTCAGATTCTGAGAAATTAATTTCCATATTTTTCCCAACAAAGTCTTCCATGAACTTTGCTTCACAAACACCTCAAATTTCCCTGTCAACTTTTTTCTGACACAGTTTGTCCTTTCTATGAATTTTCCATTAATTTCCTCAAATGTAATAGTCTGCTTCTTTTTCAGTGACCTTTTATGACGTATCCTGGGTCAGCAGGGGAACGGCAAGCAAACACTTCAAGCATATCACTCTGCATCTAATGAATATACTTGATATATAACTTTCAGCTTTTTTGTTGAATTACTGATACACAAATTATTGAGTCTGTATAAAAGAGCAGCATGTGTGCAAATAGCAACATTCCTGTATAATTCAGTAGTTTATTTTTGTTGCTTTGGACAGGAAATAACTAAGAAGGGAAGGCAAAGGAAGGAGATGAAGATAAACATACATAAAGTAAATGTTAGGGTTATGCAGGGTACCTCAAAATAAATTCTACAAATTTCTTTATGAGCCCACACCCAGCTTAATAGTTTCCTGGTTTACTTAAAATGCAAATGAAATCTGTTGCTAAAGAGGATATAAAGACATGCATGTCTTGAAGCTGATTCAGACTCCTCAGATCATCCATTATGGACAAGCGTTTGCTGTTGGCTCTGTTGTGCCTGCAGGTTTTCCTGCTCATCACAGCTACGGAGACGCAGATGGAGACGGAGACGGAGATGGAGACTCCACAGGACCCTCCGGTAATAAGCCCCACTTTGCAAAACACTTTTTAAAATATTTTTCTGTTTTAAATCCATGCAAAGCTGAAAAATGTTGATTCTGCATTTCTACAGGTGGCGAGAAAAGCTAAACCTCCTGGAGGAAGCCCGTGTTTGCGGATTAACAGTAAATGTTCACGCAGACGTGGGGTGAGGCCAAACTTAATCTTTCATGGTTTTGCATTGTGTCTGAGCAACTGAGATACAAAAATTTATTTGTGTATTTTATCTAATAATGTTTTTTTTTGTGTGTGTGCAATCAGTCAACTTCTATAGTTCTGTAAACTTCTTTCTGTATTTGTGTTACAGAAGGTTCAAGCACAAACACCCAAACCTGCTTCATTCAAGTAATAAATCTTTTGGAGACCAACATCCAATGTTTTTAAGTTCATTTGAACTGAACCTGGAAAAACTGTATATATAAAATATGTTTTAAAATCAGTCATACTTTTTTTTCTGATTTTTGTTGCAGCACTGGTGCCTTCAGTTCTATTATGGCACATTAAAGGCAAGTGGACACCGGATGAATCAGTGGTGTGAGTAAACCCAATGTAAAAACAACATGATGAAGACAAATAAACCTGGATGATGCATTTATAGATTAATATATTGAAATACTGTATTTGCTCTTATTCACAGTCTCTCCCACTTTCTGCTTGTCAAATGGAAAGAAAAGGGAGAGCCGGCAGACGGAGAAGATTTCTCAGCTTTTCTGAAAATTCCTAAATTTATAAGAATTATTTTTGCACATGTTGCAAGTTTCTTTTCTGCATAATCCGTCAGATGTATTAACTGCATTTAAAGCATGTATTTTAGACAGCATTTTGTAACAAAGAATCACAGCATTGCTGCTGTGTTGCATTATGGAAAGGAAGGAAGTCATGAATAAATACTTTGAAGCTTCCTGTTAAGACTTCTGCTTCTTGAATAAGCTGTTTTGTCTAAGCTTTTGTGCACATCAAATAAAGCTTATATTTCAACTAATTTGTGTCAATATACCCTCATTTTCTTAATGTTTCTATATGTATTAAGTTTAAAAAGATGTGCCTCACTTGAAAGTATTTACTTTTCCAAATCCTCATAAAGGTTGTTCACACCACACTAGTTGTATTTATGAAACATAATTATTTATCTTCCTTTTTTGAAGAGTTAAAATATCTTAGTAATTGTAACTACTGCAAAAGTTTGTTTTAAACTCAAAATGTAAACAATTAGTTTATTTTTATTTGTTTTTCTGAATGCAACAAAGAAGGTTTCATGAAAATAAATTAAGATAGATACTAATCATTAATTAACTGTAATTAGGTATCTAAAATTGTAACGACTAGAAGGTAAATATACAATCTGTTAATTACAAAAAAATTTAAACATGTCGTTAAGTGTCATTTTAAGTGGTCAGTTAAAATAACTAAGAGTCTCAATGAAAACCTCTGTGTTCTTAGCATTATCAGTAATAAAAAATAAAAAAAAATAGGAAAAACAGACGACTCATCAATATTTGCTCTCACTCTGAATGTTCAAAACTACAAATAGATTCCAAGCAAATATCCAGCTTTAAGTGACAGTTTTCAGGGAAATGTAAAGCAGGAGTAAGATGGAACCAAAAGCATGAAGTAATTGTTTTGTGTTTAAAAAAAGAAGAAGAAAGTAATTGTTTTGTGTTTAAAAAAAGAAGAAGAAAGAAACAGAGAATATGAGTGTGTGTGTGTGTGTGTGTGTGTGTGTGTGTATTAGCCAGACCTGAGGTCAAAAGGAGAGCAAAACCGAAACCTTCTCCAATTGAAGGTTTCCTCACAGACAAAAGATTTATGTTGGTGCCGTTTTTATCTGATGTCTTTTTGTCAACTCTCGATGTGAGCCATCACCTGCTTAAACATTAGCAATTAGGACATGATGCCTTGATGCTCTTCTGCGTCGTAATGCTTATGCCATTTTTTGTTTTTTGTTGCAGTCACAAACCTCACAGGTTTAGTCACAGACCTCACAGATAAACAGATGATGCTGCGGTTTTTGTCTTCTGTCCCTTAGTCATCTCTCCGTGTGAGCCATCATCTGAGTAAGTGTTTTCATTGTTGCCTGCGCAAAGAAGCTGCTAATATGCTTCTGTGGTGACACTTGATTTATCATTAATGACTTCTGCTACTCTATTTGCATAGTGATGATAAAAAATATGTACTTTGTAACCATAATACTTATATCTGAATGTAATGTTTCTCAAACGTTTTCAGGGCAAGGACCACTTAACCCATTTAACAGTCACAGACCACCTAACCTGAAATCGCCCCACAATAACACATCTTAATATATAGGCCTGTCATGATAACAAATTTTGCTGGACGATTAATTGTCTAAAGAAATTATTGCGATAAACGATAATATTGTTTCAAGACCTTTTGACACTGATTTAATGGAAATGACTAATAATACATGCAATTTCCTGATATTTATTTTCAAAATAACACGTAACATTGGAACTGATAAACTAAATAAACAAAACAACCAAAAATAAAAATAAAACGGATTCTCAGTCTCCATTAACAAAAAACATACTTGAATAAAAACTAAACAACATAAAGCCAAAGTGGAAATAAATACTGCATTCAACCAAAAGAGTGCAGATTATGAAGTCTGTATTGCCCTTCAGTAATCTCTAGATTTAAATAGAGAAAAAAGGCACATCCGACTTCCTAAAGCAATAGTTCACACTACACTATTTTTTGCCCCAATTTCACCTTATGACAATCTTAGATCGTTGGCCGATCTAACCGATCATTCTGCAGTGTGTGGTGGGTTACGGTAGATCGTCGTGGCTGCCCTGATCTAAATCAGGGGTTTTCCCCCGAATGGGAGCTTAACGCTGAATGTGACAGGTAGCCAATCAGAAAGCGCGGATTCTCCTCCTGCTTTCTGAAGGGAAATTACGGAGGGGAATCCCAAACAGCTGAAACGGCGCAACCCGATGTCCAGCGGACATCGGAGATGATATGTGGAAACATTAATATTTATTCAACATTACGTGCGAAGACTATAGAAATGACAAGGGGAGGAGTTGGAGCCAAATTGCTACCGCAGTTGATAAACCCGGTAGGTTTTCAGCTGTTCTTCGTTAACGTGACATAAATAGGTTATAATGAGTTCCATTCAGTCAGGACTGTGATGCATGTGACAGGTAGATTCTAGTAAAGCACTGATTAATGCCTGATTTAAAAATTAGTTAACTGGACTTGTAGCCATTATTTTGTGCCCATGTGGCTGGACACCACACGGCACGACAAACCCGATCGAACCGTTATACCGTAGATTTCTGTCGGCTAATGTGTGGTCGCTCAGGGTTTGAAAATGGGCCGACAACTTGTGTAATGTGCGCTGGACATTAGACTAAGGAAATGAGGAAGGGAGGGTCAGTAAAGAACACCGGAGCTGAGCCTTTTTTCATTCAGTGTCATCAACAGAAAGAAAAAAGGCCGGAAGAGACGATAAAGCCGATAATTAAAATGAGGTCGATAGGTTTAATTATGTCCGATTAATTGATTTATCGTTTATCGCACAGGCCTATTAATATATAATGCAAACTGAAGTTAAAATATTAGTCTCTTGATTCAGGTATTGTATATGGGACCCTGCCAGCATGATATATGGGTCCCATATGGGTTTGTCCGCGGGTTCCACGATGGCCCCACATGGGTTTGCCCATGTAGGGCCACAGCCCACATGGGCGCTACATGGGCCCTATATGGTGATGGCCCACATGGGTTTATCCATTTAGGGCCCATGTAGGGTCCATGTGGGCTCTGGCCCTACATGGGCAAACCCATGTGGGGCCATCGTGGAACCCGCGGACAAACCCATATGGGACCCATATGGTTTGCCCTCCTTTTCCCCACATGGGGCCCACCTAGGCATGCTGGCAGGGTTTCTTTGTTCATCCTATTGATAAGAGTGGTGCTGTTTGGTAAATGTCCTGGCCACAACAAAGCCATGAACAGTTCAGTGACTGGAGCGATTGTTAACCGTTCAAAGGAAATCAATTGCTAGTGATCAACACTCAGCAGCTACATGACTTCCTCTGGAGTTGTTTTCTTTCCAACGGTATCTGGATTTTTTTTTTTTTAAGTCATCCGATTTTAAGCCAGTTTTTCATCACTATTTTATTGTTATCCTTTGGTAAGCTAGTTGTAGCGTCGCACTTTGAGCTGACGTCACGGCAAATAAACGGTCGTTTACATGTAGTACCTCGCGGACCAGTAGGGGGCGCCCGCGGACCACAGCTTGAGAAAGTCTGATCTAGAGATATATCAGGTGTTGGGAGATCTATGTTCAGATATATAGGAGGAAAATAGCATTTTATTTCACATCTGGTCAACAGTTTTACATTTTCCATTGAAAACAGGAAGAAATCAAATTTATGGCATATACGACATTGTTTTGAGGTGTAACCTAAAACATATGGGTAAAGAATGGTTTGAATTCCTTTCTTTATTGCAGCTGTTGTTTATTCAGTGAAAAACAAAAAAGTTTAAACTGTGGTCACATAGACCTTCATTGTTACCAGACTGAATGACAGATGGACCTATATGGAGCTAAACTTTATTAAACTTTTTAATAAAGTTTATTAAAAAGAAAAAAAGTTTCCAACAGAAAAACGATTGAAACTAAAAGAAAACCTTCAATCCAAAAAGTAGTTTTTAATCTTTTTCAGTTTCATAAGATTTTTTCAGTTTCAAAATTATTCTTCAGCTTTAAATGCTTTTCTTTTTCGGTTTCAAACAAGAAGTTTTTTGACCAAACTTTTTGGTCCCAATTTATCCCCAAAGTCCTAATTTTGATTCAATTTTAACTTGTAGAAGTTTGTTGCACTGTGAAAAGAGTTTCCGCTTTGAAACTCTTTTCACACTCTATTGTATTTTTGTTTCACTTAAATATCTCAGGCCATAGTATCAAAAGATAACCTGAGTAAATAGAAAATCCAGTTTTTATATTTAAGCCTGGCATTATGTAAAAAAAACAAAAAAACATTGCCACCTAACCCCATTACCTGGTTTTTGCCCGATCTAATTGCCCTCGTTGCCAGCTATCATTTTTGATAACTATCATATTGATAACTGGCAAATGAGCCTTTCACATGTGTGGAGAAATTTTGACCCACTCCTCTTTGTCGAACTGAGCCACTCTGGAGGTTTTTCCAGTAACATCCTGTCTAAGGTCATGCTAAAGCACCTTAGACAGATTTGAGTCTGGACTTTGACTAGGCCCCTTTAAAACTATCCTTTCTTTAACATCCTATTATGTTCTTGGTTCTGTGTTTTGGATGTCTGTTCTGCTGCACAGCTGGATGTACTGTCATCTGAAAACACCTTCCAAATGTTTCTCCACACTAAAACTGTGTTTCTGTTTGTTGGAAGTTTATCAGGGTAACATGTGACACACAGATGTGTGTTTTGGAGTTTGAACTTTGATGCACTGAATCTGTCTGCTTTCTGTCACTATTTGCTCCAATACGGTTTTGAACACATGGTATTAACAAAATGGCTGCGTAAGTGTATCTCTAGACGTAGGTACGTGCTAACAGAGGGGGTTTCATGTGTAATAAAAAAAACATTTTTAATGAGGCGCTCAGCTTTAGAGTGCTTGTAAATATTGTGTCATGTTTGTGCGTTTGTGAGAAGCTCTGGCTGGAGCAGCCTTCTCCAATCTCCGCCCACTTGTGCTGCACCATATACCGAATCAAGGCGACCCAGTTCTGCAGAGCACAGAGAGCAGACGTGTGAAAAGCAGAAAACCTACAGCTAAATCCAAACACAGTGAGTATCTTACAAATGAATGTGTGTGGATTAAAACAGATAATCGTTAATCTTTTTAGTTGTTAATTAATTTCAGTTGTGAAGTTTGTGAGAAACGAGAGTTGTGAAGTTTAATTTTCCATTTCTGATATTAAATGAGACTGTTTTATCTTTGCTTCATATGACCTTATGTCGCTTAAAGTTAAATTATAACAGAGAAAATATATATGTTTATGAAAAAACTGCATTAATGCATGAAGATCATTATTAACTACAGCATGACTCTGAAACACTCTATTATGAAAATGGTTCATTGCTGAAAATGCATCAGTCCTTTTATTCTAGTGTCTGTCGCAGTTTAATATTTATTTAGTAAATGAAGTCCTAAATGTAGCTGTCACTACGTAAACCTGTGGTTATCTTTAATTTTATTAATTCAGCATTTTCCTTTATTGAAAATCATCGGTCATTTCACTTCCACTGTACAGTTACTCTGTACTTTGTGTTATTCATCACATAAGATCTCAGTTAAAACTAATTAAGTTTGTGTTGTGATATGACAAGATATGCAAACATACAAATATAAATAAATATAAATAATTATGCAAAGATCATTTTTGGGAACAAGTCGTCACTATGTGTTCTTCCTTATTTCCTTACAAGTCCTCAGAGGTTCTTGTGGTGAAGCAGAACATCTGACTTTGCTGAAACACTGTCATGAAAATAACTTGGTACGTTGTCAGTGTCACATGGTCGTGAGTTCAGTGATTCAGGGATTTTTCCTCTTTGTGTTTGTCTTATTGAGTATCACGTCTCATTTAATCTCCATGTTAAGGAACCATTCAAATAGTTTTTTTTACAAGTATTTAAAAACAAGTTCTGATGATTACATCCTCTACATCTCTACCAGAAGCAGCATGCTTTTTTTAAACCTGTCAGATTAGCCATTCATTTCAGCGCTGAAGTGTGTGTTTGTCAGAGCGCTGTCATCTTTTTATGCCTTTCAAATGAACATTTGCTCTGCAGGAAAGTCTCCAGCATCATGTGCTCCAGTCGATGCTCCCTGCATCGATGAGCCTTAAACATTAATGCTTCTGTTTTTGGTAGCTGTACCTTTCTTGTGTTTTTCATGGCAGCAGTTACTAAATACTTTGCTGCAGGAAGACTTGAAGACTTGCTGTTTGGCAGATGCTCTGGCTCAGGAATCTCACTGTCACCATTTGGCTTCTGTCAAAATTGTTTTGCCAGTTTGTGGCATTTCCAACACATGACTTCAAAAACTGACTCATATCCTCCATGTCACATTGGACAGATTTGCAGACTGTTTATTCTTGCTGGAAGCTTCATTATGTTGTAATCTGAAGTTCTGATGAATTGTTTGTGTTACATCTCATTTTGAGGGTCAGGTAAAGTATCAAAGCCATTCATCTTTTGATTCCTTGATAAACATGCCTCACTGGATTTGAAACATCTTCTCACTCATTGTTAGGTTAAATAGTGTCTTTATTTCTGCTGAACCCAAACCAGCTTGGATGCTAATTTGCAACAGGATGTTGTGGTTATCATGCTGGTTAGGTCCTGCCTGGAGCTCCATATAAAAACCCCTTGCATTGCAACACCTCACACCATGCCAGTTCCTGCTCAATGCTGCGAATGTGTAAACCACCAACTTTTCAGCACCTTAAAAAGACACAACAGTTTTATTTGTTTATGCTCTTGCTCAGTGCTTCTGGTGTTTTCTGGCCCCTCAGACCCCCTCTTCCTTTTAATCATCAACAGCTGCAGTTTCTCAGCAGCAGCTCGATCGCTAATGTTTTGTGTTTTCCTTTCCAAACTCATGTTAAGATCTACTCTACCAGTCACATTTATACGCACCCACCCCTAAAAAAGACGGAAGAAACGCATTAAAACAAATTAATGTTCAACTGCAGTATCATAATCTCACGCTGGACACAATGTTAATATGTATTTTAAAAAGTGGGGAGAAAATAGTTATTTTCAACAAATAATTGCAAACGAAGCGCTTTGCTTTGGCATTTAAAAGTTGATCAGGATTTCCAATCAAAACCATTGGACTTGTTTCTCTTCCAAGGCTCTAGGATCCTTACAACGTCATCATGAGGTGGCTGAAATGCCAGGATATTTTAAATGCAAGATTCCCACTTCGCCTCCAAAGAAATCTATAATCCGGTATTGAATATGAAATGCCGTTTCATTGGCAACATGAGATGGTACAGAGTATCAACAGCTGCTCTCAAGATGTTTAAATGAAGAAATCTTCAAGCTTTTCTTCAAGTTAAACATGACCGAGGCAGAGCAGCAGCAGCTTTCCGATGAACACTTCCTGTGAAAATCATTTCTATAAAAAATATTCCATATTAGAACATATGCAAATTATGTAAATATCATCTTTCTGCAAAATAACAACCCGTGTTTCAATAACTTCTAACTTTCCCGGTTAAGCAAGTTTTCTGCTGATAGAAAATTTTCCCTAATAAAAACAGTGATAAAATTTGATTAAATGCACCACAACGCGAATAAATCGAGAGGGGAGCCAGAGAATCTTAGGTATTTCGTTTTTAGTCTCTACTTGTGGAAACTTCATCTTTTTTTCTGGACTTTACTTTTATCTTTCAGCAGAGAAGCAGATGATCTTATAAATGTAAAAAAAAAAAAAAAAAAAGGGTGGAAATATTCAGGTCTGGACAGGACAAACAGACGTTGACACAATCCTGCCAACAGGATTTGCAGATCTCAGTTTCTCTTCTTTGACAGATTTTAACTGAACCAGAGGAAGTTCATTGTGTGCATGTGCATTACTGCTGCAGGGCGTGCTCCTCATTCAAACTAAGACAAAAGAGCTGCTGTTACCTGTAACGTCTGCAGTAATGCCACTAAATCATCTCTAATGTTTGACAGTTGCTAAATGTTTAAATAGTCCACCTGTCCATGGATTCCAAGATGACTGTCAAAGATGTTTCCTCATCATTTCTCCTGTTTTTTTCATGGATATTTCTGAAACCCCAGCTGCAGTTCTTAAGCACAGCTCTTATCAAGGTTCATAAATCCTTTTGGCATTTATTTTTCTTAAACCCAGCTAGTCCTTTGGACAGTTGTGCTTGAGCGAGGTGCGCTTACTCAACCCAGTCATGTTGCAGCACCAGAAGCGCTTCACAACCACTGCATGCTCTAACTATAGGTGGCGCTGTTTCTTTCGTGTCCCTCAGAAAAACAAGATAAAATAAAAATGGTTGATTATTTTGAACAAGGACAAGCTTTTAAAGAGTCTTTTTTATTGTATGTGAGAGAAAGATCAGCACAGAGTGAAGCATTTAGATTTAGTTTTTTAAAGCTGATGGTGACAAGAATAATTGAGTCAGTATGCTGCTCCTATTCCAGAGGATTAAAAGGAAAAATCTATTTAAATGTATACAACTATTCAAATAGCAGATAAAAAGTTTTGTGTTTTAGAAAAAAAAATTAAAATCACATATTTGTTTTGAGTGTTTCCTTCCTAATGAGAACATTGAAAAACCAACATTTGCACAGACCCATTTGTGATCTTTATTTAATTTCCAGAATGTAGACACCATTTTCCTCAACATTTAGATAAAAGATCACAGGTAAAATGTTTGAAGGCTGAGACAATGTAAAAAGAAAGTCGATGATCCATTCATGCTGCATCTGGTTTTAATGAGCCATGGAGGGGATGAGAACCTCGAATAAAACTGTAATTAAGCTGCTTTTTTACAATTTCTGCCAAGACAATTTTGTCTCTCAGTTTTTTTCCTGGGTAAGTTGCAAATACGTTCAAAGCACTTTGGCTCAATTGGCATATTTTAAACTGAAACAGGCCTTATTTCCTCCCTCCTAACCCCCCAAGTCATATCACAACGTGTAAATTATCTTGTCCAAATCCTGATGGGAATTCCAGTTCCAAATCCAAACTGGCCTGAATCAACACCAGCAGAACTTTATAAAATTAAGTCACACCCAGAACATGTGGGAAAGCTTTAACACAATCAGCCCTGATGAACTAGCAACCTGCGTCACCGACTTTTCCCCACAGGACATTTTTTGTTGTTTTTCTTCTTCATCACAGAGAACTTGCCATATTTTAATTGTTTCATCACTGAGGTTCTCAAAAATCCTTTAAAATAATATCTTAAAAGATATTTGATCTTTAAACGCAGGTGAAAGCTCAGCTCAGCTTTTATCAGTGAGAATAATTACTCATCTAAATCTCCCTGTAGCCAAAGTAAAGCATTTGTTTGTAATGATCTGTTTACATGAAATCAAGGGGGTTGAATGTTAAGCATCATTTTCTTTTTATTAAAACATTACAGAAGTTTTCATAGGGTTCAATACTGAATGTGTATCATGTTAAACTTCTAAATGTGGAACAACTTTTATATATAAAAAAAATACCTATATACAAATACAGAAATATATGTATATTATCTGCTAAACCTTCTGGTAAATCTAAAAGTTGCAACAAAATGGCCTTTTGGGGTGAAAAAACTGCAATAAAATCCCTTAAAAGGCATGTAAATTAGTTTTCCTTTTCTATGCAACAACTTTCCATTGCACGACAAGCCTTGTTAAAATAATGTAAATCATTCTTCAGATTCAGTCATTTTAACTGGTGAATAATGGGATAGATTTGATGTTTGGGAACCAGTACGACTTATAGAGTTATGGATGTACGAAGAAGCTGATTTGCTACAGGAGCTAAAATGCTAGTCCCACAGATTGCTGTTTTTTTTTTTTTTTTCATTGACCAACATCATTTTAACCATATTAAAGAAATCATGTTGCAACAAACTGTGATTGCTTCAATATTAAGAATAATTCAAAATGTTCGTCCTCTCTCCTTTTTCAGAGCAACCATGGATGAGGTCGACTACTACTATCACGAAAACTCCAGCTTCAACTACAGCTATGAGGATTACCCCGCCTTGTGCGAGAAGGGCGATGTCCGGTCCTTCGCAGCCTTCTTCCTCCCCATCGTGTACAGTGTGTGTCTGGTTGCGGGACTGACGGGAAACATTCTGGTCCTCGCTGTCTACGCCTACCACAAACGGCTGAAGACCATGACGGACTCTTTCCTGAGCCACTTGGCCGTGGCCGACTTGCTGCTCCTCTTCACGCTGCCTTTCTGGGCCGCTGATGCCGCCAGGGGCTGGGAGTTGGGGGACGCCGTCTGTAGGATCGTGTCGGCCTGCTACACGTTGAACTTCACCTGCTGCATGCTGCTGTTGGCCTGCATCAGCCTGGACCGCTACCTGGCGGTTCTCAGAGTGCAGGGTGGAGCAGACAGAGGCAGGTTGCAGCAGCTTTTCAACAGGAGGCATTGCTGGAAGTGGTGCTCAGCCGTCTGGGGAACGGCCTTCCTGCTCGGTCTGCCTGATTTAATCTTCTCAGAAGTGGTGTGGACATCCAATAGGAACATCTGCGTAGCCATCTACCCTTCGTCTATGGCTCGGAGTGGTAAAGCTGTGCTGGAGGTGGCCGAGGTGCTGCTGGGATTCCTTCTTCCTCTCCTGGTCATGGTGATCTGCTACTGGTCTGTCTGCCGAGCGCTGAGAAACCTTCCCATCGAGAGCCGAGGCAAGAAGTGGAGAGCCCTGCGTGTCCTCCTCATAGTAGTGGGGGTGTTTGTTGTCACTCAGCTGCCATACAACGTGCTAAAACTGCACCGTGCCGTAGATTCAGTGTACATTTTTGTAACCCATTGCCAGACAAGCAAGGTACTGGATCAGGCGACCCAGGTGGCGGAAAGCCTGGCTCTCATTCACTGCTGCATCAACCCGATCCTTTACGCCTTCATGGGGTCCTCCTTCAAGCAGCATATGGTGAAAGTTGCTAAGAAGTTTGAACAAAAGAGAAGGAAGAGGAGCCAGAGGACACGAGAGACTCCAACGCATGGTGAAGAGATGGACATGTCGTTTAACTCTCATAGCGCAACCCAGGAGACAAACTCATTCTCAGTTTGAGTGAATCCAACGGTTCTCCGGCTGTGGTTCTAGGGCCTTTCAAGGTTGTTAGGTGTCAGCCTAAAGGCTAATTATGTTTCACGTAGAGCTACTAAACCACAGCCAAGGAGGAGTACGTCTTTATGCACAACTGGAGTTTTGCTTCAAAAAGAAACTTCTTAAGAGAAGTCAAAGGAGAACATTTGAGAATTCAAATATTTAACTGAAGTGGAAAACAGTGAGCAAAGAACAAGGAATGGTTGTTTTTGAAACAGTCAAAACAACAGAGGGATATGATGGCGCTTTGGTCTTTTTGTACATGAATGTCAGACTTTTTGAGAAGCAACAATAAAACCCTTCCTAACACACACAAATAAAAACACTCTCCAATGGGTTGGGACTTTATTCTCAACTCTCAAATCTGAGCCGAGAATAAATTATGCTGGTCAAATCAAACAACATAATTTTTTGTGCTCGGTGACAAGCTAACCACAAATAGCACTAGAAGTGTAAACTCTGTGTATAACTTCACAATTTATGTATTCAATAAACATGAACTTGTTTACTGACAGCAGTACTTCCATAATCTCTGTATGGAAAAAATATGAAATGCAAGCTGCCAGAAGTGTAAATAAACAGTTTGATATTGCATGTATGAGTGTATTTTCTACACACTATACTGAATTTTTGAACTGAGTGTGGTGAGAAACCCACTTTCTCACTGGGAGCCTTTACTTAAAAGAAACTGCCTGTTTATTTTTGTAACTTAGATTGGGAATGTTTTTCCCCTCTCTGTTTTTGTAAAATAAATAAGTAAAAAAAAATATCAAAATCTTGTTTTGTTATTGTTTTGGCACCAGTATTTACTGCGGTAGTCTTTATGAAAAACTGAGTTAATCCATTATGGTTGGAGAGTTTAGACCATCTTAAGGTTGTCTTATGTCCTTCTCAATGATACACAAAGTATTTTATTACTAAAACTAAAGAAAACAAAATCAAAGCAAATAGTTAAAATTGGGTCCTTGTTAAAATGTCTTTTTTATTGTTTTCTATTTCTGGTAGATGTGTCAATTTAGTCATCTGTGAGAAAGACTTGTCCTCCATTATGCTGCCTTATTTAACAGAACACAGTAATCCCAATTGCATGCTAACCTGCTGAGCATGAAGGGATAGTTATAATCAAATCATAACATTTTTATTTGAGTTTAACGTAATGGACGAACCATAACTCTTAATCTGCATTGCCTTTGTTTTCCTTCGTTTCATGAACTGATGCACTTACATGGTATTAGTCAGAGATATTTCTCCACTGGAAACATTTGCCTCTCCCACTCAACCCACACAGCTTAAAATATGCACAAGGTAAAATTCTTCTGCTTTAGATTCTCTAATAAATACAGGCTGTTTCTTTAGAAGAGGGTTATATTCTGGTAATTAACTGCTTATTTTAATTATAATCAGCATGAATAAATACACCAGGTCTCCTTGATGGTGCACATATGTTCCTGCTAACCAGACACACATGCATGCACCTTTCAATCTTGAGTACAGCTCATGCATCTTTCTGGGTTGCTGTTGTTGAAATATTTTCTTTGTGGTTGTTTCAGTTTTCAATTTGATATTTGATGCAGCAACAAACAAAAAAAAAAAAAAAAGGAGAAAAAAAAAAGAAAGAAATCCTTCATAGAGGTTTTACATCCTGAGGGATTCCTATGTCTTAGGGGAAAAACTCATCTGTCATTTCCTGGACTGTTTGAACATCTGAAGAAGGGATTTCTGCACACGCCCTGAAATTCCTTCTCAGCTAACAGCAACAACACAACTGAAACCACTTCCAGGAACGTTGCAGGAGTTGATAACGAATGTTTTCGAGCAGAGCTTTGGGAGTACAAACGTGCAGTTAAACAGTAGAGGAACGAGGTTTAAATATTTGCTACGCAGCTTATCGTCCAGCTATCATCCTGCAATCTGTTGTTTTACATTTGAGTTTGTTTGATCATGAAATCTCTTAAGACATCATTTATACAAATACAGGCCATTAACCCCTAAATGATTAGATTAGCAGGAAAGTCTTTTTTTTTTTTCCATGCTGGATTCCAGCTGATTTGGGTCAAATGATGGGCTATGCTTCAGAAGGTTGCTTGTGGAAACCATCTGCCAAGAGCAAAACGGACCCAATTTTGGGTTTGAAATGTAAAAATGTAAAGAACACATCAAATCAGTTGTTTCAGAACATTTTACATGTCAAAAACAAGTCTAATGACAAAAGAAGCATGTTCCTAGTAAATGCCCGACAGTTTCTCTGCTCATAACATTGCAGAGCTCTTAGTCAGATAGTGTGTGCTTTTAGGCCCAGTTTATTTTAGTTTTACCATGTATTCAATATGAATGTGATTCTCAGAAAAAAAAAATAACAGAACTATCACTGTTCTGACTGAAACAAAGGGTTATTACCTTTATAAAGACTTAATACCTACTACCCTGTGTTCATATTGTTTACTTCATTATCGAGCGTTTAGATGGTTTTCCTCCTCACTCTAAGATGATTTTTTTTTTAAAATCATCTTAGAAAAAATCAAGCTGTGAAAAGCTTGGTCATCAAGTTTATGTACTGAACATGCTCATACAAGAAAATATGGATTATATATATATATATATATATATAAGCTGAAAATTAAACAATTTTAGCTAAGATTTTCTCAAAATGAAAATGATCTCAAGTTATCTAACAAAGCGTATAGTTTGTTAGACTATACAGTGGTCAATATTATTAAAAAAGTCAATTTCTGATTATTTCACGAGTGCATAACAAAATTGTAGTGGTAATAGCAAAGTAAAGTGGACATAAACATAAGAAGCTATGGAGTCACAGCAAACATGAGCAAGTTTAAAGTCTTTGTTTTTGCAACTTACGTGCCTCTTAACTCGGTTTATAAAACATATTTTTACTTTTATTTCTCAAAAACAAAAGCCAAAAGTCATTAATAAAGTCAAACTGGAACGTCTCACATTAGACTGGTTTCACAATCCCACCATCAAACTTCAGTCAGGAAAAAGTGTTTTAAAAAAATGACTATGTGCAATGAAACATGACTTCTTTTAATTAGAAAACAAATACACAGAAATGTCATTCAGGGCTCTGAATAGTCATCAGTTTAGAAAAATGGCAAACTCAGTTATTTAAATGAAGACATTTAACCTAGTTTCAGTTACAAAACACTAGAACAAATAGCCTTCCATTACTTAAATTAAGTATAAAATGTAGTTAAATATACAGCTGTGAAAAAGGGAGGCCTAACCTGGCAGTGTCAGTAATATAGAAAGGAAAACTTTCTGGCTTTCTCCCCCTCCTCAATAATAAGGTAACAAAATGATGCCAAAACATTTATTCCTTAAATATCAGATGTTTCTGAATCAGAACTGTAAAACAAGTGATGCTTTTACTTTAAAAGAAAAAAAGAGCTTACATTCCCAACCTTGGTTGAAATAAAAAAAATAAATAAAACCAGACGCAAAAGAATAAGTTGTAGTAAGAAAAATAGGCAAAAACACGGTCATAAGCGTGTTAAAGCCTGTGAATGTGGAAAAATATAATGAGGCTGTAGGATTAATCTTACTTTACTTCTAAGACACGTTATCTGTCTGGAATTTTTTTATTTACCCAGAAAACCATTAAAGTCTTAGTAAAGACATAACATGTGGCTTCCTTAAAAATATGTATATATCTGATGAAGAACGCATTCAGGTGCCAGGCGTCGTTGACAAAAGCCAGTGTACCGTATCTGGTGCACAGCTGTGTCTGGCGCACAGCTGTGCAGTCTAAAGATGTGACTGTTTTTTTTTTTTGTTTGTTTGTTTTTTTTAAGGCAACAATATGAAGTACTGGCTGTGCAATAACAACATAACAGGAAATATTTCTTGGAGGCGTGTGAAATGAGGGCAGCAGAGTTGTGTCAGGCAGCAGAGATCAGTAATTGAGGATCTGCACATCAAACAGGTCACACACTCCTGCACCGTCATCCAGATTGAAGCTGTAGTCTATACCTGTTCATAGGAATAACAGAATCTGTGAGGTGATCTGGGAAATGTGTCTGTTATTACAAACGCATGGAATGCATCACACACTTTCAGACATCAGAAAAAGCCCCCAGGAAAGAAAATCTGGTGCCAGTTTCACACCTGCTCTGCAGACCTCCAACGTTTACGTTTATCCATCTATCAGAAGAGTGTCGTGACTCAGCATGCTTTAAGTGTTAGTATTCATTTTAGATTTCTAAATGACTTTTTTTTGGGGGGAGGTGGGGGGGTAAAATTGACCAGAAGAGTATCCAGTAAAAGTCATGTTTAAATGCTGCTGAGAATGTGGGAATAAGTTGCTGCTTTTCACTACGCTGGATTTGCTGAGATACATGTGGTATTGATAACATAATCGTGATCATCTATCTTATTCGACAGATTCTCTAAGCACATGCAGTTCAGACTGTCAGATTTTATGTGGCACAAAGTTATTTTCCTTCGAAGCGAAGGAACGTACAGCTTTAATCGATTCCAGAATTAAAGCATAGTTAATATGGTCTTAAGTTCTGAAATGATTTAAAGCTATAAGTCCATTGTGTCATATAACATAAAGCAAAACTTGAAAGACTGGTAGTACGTACACCACTAAAAACCAAACAAAAGTATGTGTGTGTAAAACAAATGTACACAGTCCTGGTGACTGCAAACAGATAATTACAGACCAATCAGGTTTCTTTAAACTCTGTGATGTTATCCAGATCTAACTAAACAAATTCAGAGGTTTGTGATGCAGGTGTTGTAATCCTCACCATTAGAAGACATTAGTTCATCAATAAGGTCAACAGCTCCTATGAGAGAATAAAAAAAAAAAAAAGAGTTTAAATTGAAGATTTTACTGATTTGGTGTAAATCCATCCACCCCCACCTTCCACAGTCAAACAGGTTTAATAACTTCCGTAGAAGTCACCATAAACGTCTTTGTAACTCGCATCGTGTTTCTGAGTTTCAGGTGTGACTGCTGCTGTTTGCTTTTTCCGTTGGAACAATGCTTCATTGTACCCTGAGATACAGCGATTAAAACATAACTTTAAAATAATAAATGTACACCAATTTAGCAAGTTCAAGATTCCTCAAACACTTAATGATTTACAGGATCTGATGTTATTGAGTGGCATAACTTTATCAGTTGTGTTGCTGCTTGGTTCAAATATAGCTCAACTGGCTCCAACCACACACCATATTGGTCTCCAGTCATCCTCTTTTCTAATATTTGGTTGCTAGGGTAACGGATCAACAAATTCTGCTTCTGCCCAGAAGAAGCACCTCAGCTGACTCTTCAATGCAAAGCAGATTCATCGTTCACCAACTTCTACTCTTCAGAAAGACTCTGAACCTAAAGGAAGCAATCCAACTTCGTCCACTGAGAACCGTGACCCCTGACTACGGCCTTGTTTACACAACAACAATTGCTGGTGAAAATTGAAGAGTTGTTGTTGTGTTTGTACAGTAAATTTCTACGAAAACAGCGAATATTTTCTCTGACAGCTGCACAATTTGAGAACAGTTCTAAAACGCACCGGTGTCTGTTGTCTTGTTGTAAACAGAATATGACTTTCATTCTAACTTTGAATTGCTCCGGTGTGTCTTTTCATCATCCGTGAAAAGATTCCCACACCAGACACCCTGCTCTGCTGAGGCATCACCTTGAGATCAATTTAGGGTTTCATTTTAGGTGATTTTAGGAGAAAACAAAAAAAAAGAAAAAAAAACTTTTTGCCCTTTTTCTAACAAATCTAGGTGGATCAGATTTGGCTCAAAACATTGTTAGGTTTAAGGCCAGAGGTTTTCCAACCAGAGGATTTATGTTAGAGTGTGGTCTTATCTTATGATCAACTGTAAACTCTTTAAGTAAGCCAGTGAAGCAAACATTAAACCACCCATGATCGTTATCTCTGCATGTGGCGTCCAGCAAAGCACCTCACCCTCTCGGTCGTCCCTCATGCTGTCAGCGCCTGCGCTGAGCCGCAGCAGGCTGCTAACGTCCAGGACGGACTGGAACTCTGGATCCTCCAGGTCTATTTGATGCTGCTCCAACACGACTGCTGCCGACTCGCTGTGACACTCTGCAGAAACATGATAGCAAGCAGGAATGCTGTTAGAAAATTCACTTCCGTATGCGTTTAAAACCTTTCCCAGCCCTCATCCGTCCTAAAACTAATTTTAAACCAGCAGGTAGTTAAAGTTGTTAAGTTGGTACAGCAAGATGGTAATAAAGCAATTTTAACAAACTAGCACCTCAGGACTTTTTACCGCAATCTATAGTTAGTCACAGGTTCCGGCACCTTGTTGTGTAACAGCAAGGAAACAAAACTAAAAATCTTCTGTTTTTGCCAATTCCTCATTTATTCCAGTAATAGAGGTCTGCATCGGTTTCGCTTTGACAATGGCATCAGCTGAACTTGCATGATTACAGAAACACAGGCTCTGATGAGCAATCCAACTGTTGTTGGAGAAATCGCTTTCACAGTGGAAAATAATGGTTTCTCATGACTTGTGGGAAAAATCTGGCTGCTGCAGGACAGTAAAAACAGCAATTATTAAATGTGTTATTAAATGTATGCAACTTTCTCTCCAAACAAATAAAGCTGACAAAAACAATAGCACTCCACAAGACAGCATTAACAACTAAAAGTTAATTTAAAAAGGCAAGATGTTTGACTTTCTGGGTTGCTTTAGGCAACCTTATTGTGAACATTTACATTTTTTGTTCACAACAATGTAAATCGGTTCTGTAACAATCTGATTTAAAGCAGATGGTAGCTGTACAGGCAAACATTTATGAATAAATAAAAATCCCCATTTCAAGGTCTGAACCTCTGGGTTCAGTTCACATAACCTGATCAAACTACATGTCATGACTCTCAGAGCTCTTTCATTTCAGTTGCAAGACATTGTCACATATCACTTTCCTGTCTTGGCATGTTTAAAAAAAAATGCTGTGACATCTGATATCCTGGGACGAGTTTTGTGATTTGCACCATACGAGTCAGTCCAGTCAGGTAACAAGGCCGTGTGTGCTTTCAGAATACTCAACAGGGAATGCAGAACCAAAAAGTGTGTGTGTGCAACTCAGCAGCACATCCCTGGATCCTCCATGTTATCACTTTACAACCACAAACTTATGTTTTACTGACATTTTAAGATGGACACCAACACAAAATCAATTCATGTTTATTTTTATTTTGTTTTATATATATATATATATATAAAAATAAAAGTGTTGTGTGCAAGGACTCTAATGTGGCAACTCAAACATGAATTTGCTTGGACACCAACCGGCTCTTGTGTTGTAGCTGTGGAGCTCTCTGCCAGTATTTCCCTCCAGCTTCCTCTAATGATCTTCCATCAACTTGCAACAACTCGGCTAAAGAAACATACATCTCCTCAGCATGTATGCTGACGCCACCATATTTCACCATAGGGGTGACATGTTCAGTGTGTTGTAAGATTTAACTTTTTGTGGCTTTTTCTACCCAGTTATGATTTTCTTTAAGACACTTTTCCAAGAAGTGATGAGCAGATCCCCCTTCAGCATATTGTTTCGCCTCAGCTATGAATCTCTGCAGCTCCTCCACAGTCACCATGGGGTTCTGATTAATAGTCTCCTTTCCCAGCCTGTTAGTTTAGGGTGGCTGGTCAGGTTATGGTAGGTTTGGACTTGTGCCATACGATCACCAAATCTTGGATATTTTTAAACCAACTTATCAGCAGCTTTATCCCTGACCCATCAGTTGTGTTTTTTGGGTCTACATGATGCCGTTTGTTGTTAAATGTTTTCTAATTAATGTCTCAGTCCTTTACAGAACAGTCAGATTTATGCTGAGTTTAAATTATACACAGGTGGACTACATTTGTAGGGTGATTTTAAGTCAGTTTGCTATATTCAATTTTATCTAGGCATATAAGAGTAAAGGCAGCAAATTACTTTTCCTTCTACTTGATATTTATGCACTATTTTGTGTTGGTCATTAGAAATCTCAATAAAGTACAATAAAGTTTATGACTGTGTCTGGTGAGAAAATGTGAAAAAGTTAAATTACACACAGGCGGTAAAGTTTTTGCTAAGGTTTGTGCTATGCTGTTGTTAAAGATACATTTTAGGTCGTGCATTGCACACTAGGTTATCCTATAAATGGTATTGTCCCCATGCAAATAAACAAGAAAGAAAGAAAGTTCTAGCCTCTGTGGCGGAACACACATTGAATCCACTTCAACTTTAAAACACTCAGACTTTTTTAAATAATTTCCAAAGCTTACAGGAAACACATAGAGCGTTAAAATTTGAAATGAATATTTAGCCGCTCACCCATCTGCAAGTCACCGGGGGTGGAAGATGGAGTGAGCTCTTCCTCAAGGTCTGGCAGCACCATCTGCTGGTCTGAGGAGACGGAGTCCTGGCTGCAGCAGGAGGAAGTGGGGTTGGGTGTAGTGGCAGCACAGTTTAGGAGGGGGAGCTTCTGCAGGCTGGCGGGCGTGCTGGGCGGGGTTGGCATCAGACAAACGTTGTCAGTGGGTGGAACGGGAAAGACCACAGGGACTCTGGAGCCGGACTCTCTGTTGATGAGCATCACTTGGATGGGAGCAGAGTGGCTCCGCAGGTTCACTTGGTATTTCTTCTGACCACTTTTACTCTGTAAAAATGATCAATAGAAGCTTGCTGCATCAAAGAAACTTTATCAACAGGTTTATATGTGTATATAGTTTTCAGGAAACACCAAACAGTCTGCTGTGAAAGGTCTGCTTTAACACAACAAAAAGCTGGAAAGAATCTTTTAAATGTTGAACTTTCTAGTTAATGCTTCCATAAGGGAAGAAAATGTTAATTTCTATTCAAGCTGGTAAATCACTCTACCCTTTCAGGAAGTGGCACCTCCAGCTGGGTTCCAGAGGGAGCCACAACAGCCAGAAGAGTGTCTCCACTAAAAGAATTGCAGATGTCCTCGTGCGTCACAAATTTATAGGTGAAGAGATGTTAAAGAAACAGGATTAGCTTCAAGAGAAAAAAGGAGACACTCAAAAGGGGAAAACAAAGGATGCAGACATTGTGAGAGTCAGGGTTAGCCTGGCTGCTTTTTCACCGAAAGACAATAGTGATTATATTTTTAATCCTCCTTTCATAGCCTCTTTCTGTTCAACGGGAAAAACAATGCTGAAAGGATCAGACGGGGGTTTCTTTCATATGAGAAGAATTAAATGAGCCTTGGAACAATTCAGAGTTAAAATGTCAAAACCACGTGAACTTTTCTTGGAAAGAAATCAAATTAAAAGTCTCTGTGGCAAATGTAAACACTTGAGATGAAAAAAAAAAAGTCTTTTAGCAGTGTTAGAAAACGGGAATGAAATGTTGGAAAGTTAACAGGAAAAAACAAGGATTAACAATTATAAACAAAAACATAAAAAACAAAAAAGAAACAAAGAGCTGAAGGATATGCACGGATGTCTGGATCATGGGTGAGGTGTTTGATGTTCTCTTCCACCCAGGCCTTCTGGTCATCCAGCTCCTTCTCTTGAACCTCGAGCTCAGCGATGTGGGCTTTTAAAACTCTGATCTGCTCCAACATCTCCTGACTTGGGCTCCCATTGTTCTGCCCCCTGATCAAGGGTGGGGGGGGTGGGGGGGGAAGAAACGTTTTAGACAATATAGAATCACTGCTTGTCAAGTCCAACTTAAATATTCAAAGATCAAAGATTCACCAGCCACTAATACTCAGGCATGTAGTTGCCCTTTCGGGTTTGCTCATTTTAAAAAAAGAAGCAAATATTTGCAAACCTCCACTGGATTATGTTCTTGTTTTTCTTCTCGATTAGCCCCACACCTTCCAGGACGTTCGTGATGTCATAAATCCTCCGCTTCTGCTTCACTGCCAAACTGTCTGCAGCCTGTTGATTCAGGCAGACAGAGACATAAGTCGCCCGCAGTTTAAGAGGCGTTATCTTAAAGCAACACGCGCACAACACTGAAATATTGCCCAAATCCTCCCAAGAAAAACAAACAGCTTATACTTAAAAAGAAAGAAAAAAAAAACTGACCTTTTTTTTAAATAAAGTAACAGCGGAGGAGGGAGGGGAAAGAGTCTAAGAAACATCCATGGTAACCATTAACCAGGTTTGGCGCGCAAAAAAGAGGGAAATAGATTCATGGATAGAATTGAAAGTTTAATGGATGATTTGCGAAGCTTGTGGTAATACATGTTAACATTTTAGGCAGGATTCCTGAAATGAAGATGCAATGCAAAAAGCCTGAAGTTATTTGTGTGGCTTTCTCATTAAAAACATTTTCATACTGCCAAATTGTTGCCTTGTGCTACTGAAAGCCGATCAGTAAAGTAAAGCATATTATACTGAAGAATTCACCTGCCAATAAAACATAGTTTGACCATGATGGTGTCTCAATAAATTTTATTAAAAATGTGCAAGCCTATATTTACCAATAAGGCACCTCATATTAAAGGTTTTTTGATGTGAACTGTAAGATTTCAAAATGTGTTCTTTTGTAAAAGTGTATTTTGCCAAATGTTCTATATATTTTTTACTTTATCATTCTAAGTACAAGAACTTAAACACAACTTTATATTTTGTTGTGTATAATGACATTTTTCACAAATTACATCAGCTAGTCAGGATTCACAATTTAAGTCACCTTTTCACCAAATACTATTTTTATTCATACTTTGGTAAAAATATTTTTTGTCATACTCTTTACCTCTACATGTAAAAATGAAAGAAGGGCCACTTTTACTTGAGTACAAATTTTGGCTCCAGTAATCAGTCTATACGTTTAGCTAAAGTGAAAATAATTTCAGCTTACCATTTAAATTCACCTGTAGAAACACTTCTATCATTTTTGCCTTTTTCTGTTACTGAAATAGGTAAACAACGAAGATCTGTGGTAAGGGTTGATTTTACATTTGGCGATTTCTGCAACAACAAACTTACTTTTTGAAAGTTTCTGATTCTCCTGAAAATACATGCATGCATAGGAATTCACATTCCAGTGCTACAGATACTGAACCTGTAAACAATAAGTCTCATTAACTTTTTCATCATACTGCAAGTTATTTTGTTTACAGTTTGTTCTTTCATCTGTTTTTGACGGATTTACAATGGGGTAAGCCTAATGGCGGACTCCTAGTGCACCTGTTTCATACATAAATACACCTGACGACTTGTGACGGACAGCCCTTTGTTAAAACTAGCAGCAGAAACTACGGGGCAGCACAGCACCGATCAATCTTTCCCCCCCAATATACAGTCAAATAATATGAAAGAGTCGTCTCTCGGTGTCACTGACCATTTTTAAATCAAGAACGCCATCCTTAGCTTCTTGCAGAAGACTGACAAACTTCATCGTGAGGAGCCCCAAACTTTTTTCATGGCGACTCGAGGTCGAGCGTACAGTCACCGTCCTTTCCAACTCCATCTTCTCTCTAGAAAGAGAAGCAACCACTTTTTTTTTTTCTTTTAGTCAGCTGCTTGCGTTTAACTACAGATAACGGCCATTACTCTCAACTAACAGATTACAAGTCTGTTACCTTAACAGGACCAGCATTTACATTGCCTCTGTAGTCTTTTTAAATGAACGGACGTTACGTTGGGTTACGGTTGCCACGGCAACCCTTGTCCAACCTCGTGCCCTCCTCCCCTTAGACTCCGCCCCAAACAATACGGAGCGACATTGCAAACAAATTAAATAATTTGACAGTTTTAGTAAGTATTGTAGAAAAATACATTGTATGCTTCATAAACGCTGACATACTAAAAGTGTTACTATAAATATAACATGACAGAAACACTCATGTTCATAAATTTATGTAAAAATTTAAATTTTTAACTAGTCAACATAGCTTTGCTAAGCAATTATATATCCTACGTTTCGACATTAACAAATATTTGCTGTTTTACTGTTAGCCTTTACAATACTTTAAATTATAAATTTGTAAAACAAACATTAGGAATTTATTGTTTGGTAAAGAGAACGTCCGCCCAAGTTTGGTTGTCCCTGCAGAAAGAAAGCCTACCTATAGCATGATGCTGCCACTGCCGTGTTTTATAGTGGGGACAGTGTGTTCAGGGTTTTGAATTCTCTGTACATTTTCACCAAGGCACATTTTTCACAGGTGTGTAATAGCTAATCTTGTTGGACAACATTATTACATTGTATTGGACTAAAATTAATTGATTTGAGCAAAATCACATTCTTTACATTTCATCTTATAAAACTTAATTTGTTGTAAAATATTAATAAAATTGTCTGTGAGAATAAATAATTATGTTTTCAATATAATGTGTCCCTTATATTAATGTTCATAGTTGTATCTCTGGAAAATAAAATTTATTTGATAAGACATACAAAAGACAATTGAAAAAATATATGAATATATATATACAAAAAAATAAAATTAAATTCAGCATAAAAACTGTCATGTTGTTGACATATTATGTGTTAAAGTCTTTTAGCACATTTGTAAGGCGCTTCATTTTTTCCTCCATGACTTTCTTGTTGGCCTCCGTCTCCTCCAGGAGCTGACGCATCTCTTCCTCTACTTCATATACCTAAATGGAAAAAAAAAAAATCACACATAGACAATTACAAAATAAAACTATATTACAGTTCTTTGTATTATACCTTCACTGATTTAATTTCTATTTTCAGCATGGCAGAAGACAATAGGATGATGGAATGACAATCTGTCTTATAACATATGGTGAAACTTATCAACAGCAAAACAAGTGTTGACATGTGCATAAAATTATTGTACCTATAGCATCCTAATAAATTATTAGCACCCTTGAAAAAATAGCACGCTGTAGCTCTTGTTCTTTCCACCTTGAAGACAAACAATTTATGCAGAAATAAAATCCATATTTTACCTTTAGGTTAGCTTGTTCTATGTGTTTTTGTTTTTCATTAGACAGCTGCAGCAGCTCTGCTTGATGTGCAGCCTGGACAGACTCCAGCTGCCGACGAAAAGCATCATCCACACTGCGCAACTTGTCCACTGCAGCTCTGCATAAGAGGCAATGATAACAAATGAAGCAGGTTATTTATGTGGAAGGCCCAATGTTTAAAATGCTACACAAGTGTTCAACTTTCTGGTTCAGTTGCAACAGATAAATTATGTTTAGTGTAATAATATTCACTGTCTTGTTTCAAGCAGCAACGTAATAGCAAAAAGTGATTGAGAAAACTTTTTTTTTTACTATGTTTTGTGTTAATAGCAAATTATTGCAAAGATGTCTAACATCTGGCAACAAATGCAGAAACATTATATTAAAAGTGCTTCATAAATGCAAAACAAAACAACAGAACAGTTACCTGTGCGCCTCTGATGCTTTCTCTCTTTCTTCCAGCAGCAGGCGCTCCTTGGAATCAAAATTTTCCTTCATACGCTTCACTTGGCTTTCAAGTCGAGTTAGCAGCTCTGCTTTCTCCTGCCACTTCTTGTTTGAATCACTAATGATCGATGAGATACATAGAACACAGGCCTGGTTTCAGACACAAATTACAAAACAGATATCCCTGCCTCTAACACAAGAAGCAAAAATAATCTGAAACATCTGTCATGAAATCTGCATCCTATTTCAAACAGTAGAGAAACTACTTGCATACAATGTTGTTTTCATCTAAATCTGATCAAATCCTTTATATTTCACCTCATTTTTAAACATGTTATCAGACACACATTCTCCTTATTTAGATTTGCCTGTAAACTCTTTTGGCATCCTCCAGCTCTGCTTCTTTGTCTTCCAGCTGCTGTTTCAGCTCCTCTTTACGCAGGCTAAGATGTACCAGCTGCTCTTTCAGCTCAGCCTGCTGGCTTGTTTCATCCTCCAGCTGCTGCTGAAACTTTTTTTGGGTCTGCACAGCCTCCTCCTTCAACCGGCGGTTCAGCTCGTCACGCTCCTGCAAGGACTGAACACCAGGAAGGCAACGGGTGACAACAGAGCCAGACAGTCTTTTGCTTAAGGCTATTCTGTGTGAAATACAATGTTATTTTTCTCACTCAAAAAGAAGAGATTAATAATTGGAATGTGAAAAATCTGCTGGAAGAGTACAGATTTGAGTAAATATCAAAGCACCTCTTTTAGTTTGCGAATGGTCTCAGTCTGGTCATCCACGATTTTGGCTTTGATTCTAAGGGCGTCATGGTCTCTGTCGTTCTGTTTTCTCTGCGTCTCCATCTCAGCAGTCAGCACCTCTATCCTGGCCTCCAAACGTCCACGATCCTGAGCCAACGACGCACCTGGGAGAGAGAAATAAGTACAAGCAGAAATTAAATTATATCTCTCATATTACTTTGCTTATACTGGTTTGCCTGTTTCACAGTGATTTGTGATAGACTAACATAGAGTAGAACATATTTGTGAGGTGGAAGGCCAGAAAGTTTTAGTATCATCTGACCAGGTACACAGATCCAATTTATAGCACGATCGACTAACTATATGACTTAAAAGAAAATAGACTTCCTAATTCCATGCCTTGTAATTGGGTCTGTCTCTTTAAAAAGCTTCTGCTCTTTTCAATCATCAGCACATCTTAACAACAGTGCTCCTCTACTATATTATACAACCGTTTGATTGAGAAATACTTCGTATGATGAGCTCAGCAGATTCACAGTTTCACCAGGTGTTGCTGCTGCTGCTAGTCTGGAGGAGCTGAGCGGGGAAGGCACGGGTGAGGCGTGTTGTGTGAAGCAGAAGCTCGGCTGGTGACAGCAGCCGAGCAACATGATGCGAAGCTCAAAAAAGTTTATTTTACATTATGTCCCCCAAAACCCCTTCAAATTGCTTATATAAAGGCCATATTTGCGGTATGCAGACTAGTAGTTATACTGCCTTCTGAAATGCAAAATACAAAAAAAACATGGTGTGACAGTGGTTCTGTATGTAAAAAAATGTCTTAAAAGAAATTGTCCTTCTTTGTTTTGTAGTTATCAATCTAAAAAATGACCACTAGATGGCAAAGTTACTGTCAAACCTTCATATTAGCTCTACAAGCTTTGTTGCTGTGGATTTACAGGTATATAAAGCCTAAAAGTGCATCTCATCGTCTCCACTGCCAAGTGAAATGCATTCCAAGTTCTTCCCTGGTTCTCCCTCACCCTGCTGAGCCAGCTCCTGGCCCCAAATCCTCCTCTCAGCCCGCAGGCCGTCAATGACCGACTCCTGAGCTGTGAGCTGAGACACGAGCCGTGCCTTTTCTTTCTTCAGCGTCTCGAGCTGTAGCCCTAAACGCTGGCTTTGCTCTCCCTCTGCTTCCAGGTAGTGCACACGGTTCTGGCAGAGGAACAGACACAGACTGGATTAATGATCACTATCAATCTTTTTAAGACTGGCAGATGGTAAAGCAGCAGGACCATTCAGGATTCATTATATCTGAAAGTAATACATTTCCTAGATGAGGCAGGTTTTGAAAAGGGGCCAGGTAATACTATCTTGCTTGTCCGACAAATAATATTTAAATCCTAAATATTATTGCATCCGGCAATGATGTTATCTGAAAATAAAAATCTAATTTCTGCTTCACACCTTGAGCTCAGCGACAGCATCTTTCTTGGCTTTGATGAGCTCAGAGATTCGGGTCTTCTGTTCTTTCACCATTGCGGTGAGTTCCTGCACCAGAGCGCCTGATTTCTTCTCCTTTTGCTGGGACTGAGCAAGGCTTGTCTTGAGCTCCATCAGCTCTGCAGTCATATGATCACAAGCCTCCTTCACCTGCAGAAGAAAAAAGTTGAGCGTTTAAACATCCAGAGAAGTTTTTATTTAATCTTTGACAGACTTGGCATTTCATCAGCAAGTCTCAACTTGTGCCCGGCAAAAGCAGCTTCTACACTCATTGATTTGCCACAAAGCAATATTTCAGAAATGCATCCGGCAATCTGTTTCTCATTCAGGCGTTTCTTGAAGGTGAACAGCTCGAGTGACGTCAAGGACAAAAGTGGTGGCAATCAGGAAAAAAAGATTGCATTTTGTTCAGAGCCTGAATAAAAGTATGAACTGATTCAAATATGGTCCTTCTGTAAAGCTTCCCTCCAGTGGCAATCAAAGACTACTTGTCCTGAAACAAATGATCCCAACTGAGTCTGAGCTTTTATCTTCAGTCTTTAAAAAAATGAGGCCAGTACAGTTCAATCACTTTAAGAAAGCCAAGTAATAATTTACAGTTTAAGACAGAAAATGTCTAAAATTCAGGACAGTATAAAGGCTCTGGCAATTTTTCAGCTTTTTTTCATTATTCCATGCAAGTTCCCTTTTTTATTCATGAGATTATTTCAAATATGCTGCTACAATAATTACTTTCAAATGAAATGCATTTTGGGGATTAGTCTCTGCTTCACTGGTGTCTTTTCCACCAGTGATAGTAAGGCTGTTCACCAGGCCTGCAGGTTTAAATTACTGAAGACTCTTAATTCACCTCTTATGAACAACTAACTACTTAACAAAAAGAAAAATGACAAAAGGTTATTCTCTTTTTGTTACAATTTTTTTAGACCATACCAGTGCAGACCCACATCGTTTAATATAGAAGTGATAGTAAATCAGACTAAACTTTTCCGTTTTATGTCCCAGGCTTAATCTCATGTCTAATGTTTTCATTTATTGATTCAGTATTTGCTTACAACTAATTTTTTTTTTAATTTGTAGGAAGTAAAAGAAAAACGTCAGTCAATATTGCAGAATTCAGAAAATAGAAATAATTTTTGGCAACTGCCTCAAGCCTAGTACAGGAGGAGTTTAGTCTAATTTCTTATCTACAATTGAGAAATACGTTTGTACTTTTGGAATGGTGTCCATAAACATCTGGCAAGGATCTTATCCCAGAATCTACCTCAGCAAAGGTCTAAAAATCGACCTCTCCTGTGAGAGAGGTCTGACTGGTCCACCAGGTCATGATGTTTGGAGTTAACAATAGTTATCCCACTGTTGCTATATTTAGCAACATTTCAGACCAGAAAAATTGGTAATGGCCAAAATCAGAATAGGCATTTTAAAGGATTTTCGGTCAGAGAAATGCAGTAAGTGCGCTCCTCCTCTTTCAGAAGAAAAAAACCTTATGCCCATTATACTTACAATGGGGGCAGGATTCCTTGAGTAAAATTCTCAGGAAAAATAAAAAAAAAATAATTGTCCTTTTTAATTAAATAAAGCAAACAGGTTGCAGAACTGCTGAAAATCACCAGGTTAATTTGATCATAAATGTTGTATGTATTATGGCATCTTAGTAAGACCAGACCTCGGAGAAGCGCGTTGCCTCGATGGTTAGCGCCATACGGAACTCGTCCTCCAGAGCAGCGTACAGCTTCCTGCCCTCTGCCAGCTTCTCCTGCAGCTCCGCCTCCCTCTGCTGACGTCTCTGTTCCACTGCTGCTACTTCCTTTGACACCGCCTGCTGGAAATCTGCCCCGCCGGGCTGCAGTCGCAGCTCCAGCTGTTTTCTGATGGAAGATGAGAATTGGAAGACAGTATTGACATGTATGCATCACAACAAAATCCTTAACACATCCAAAAAAACAATCAAATTTATGGATTTATCAGATATATTTTTCAACTCCATTGTTACTATATATATATATATATATAAAAAAAGAGTAATGTGTTAAAGATTCTTTTTTCGACGTTGTACACCAGGTGTACCACAATGGTCCATTTTAGGACCACTACCCTTCTCCACATATATTAGTAAATTACCAGAAAGTTGTAATAGTGTTGTAGATAATGCTGGTATTATTATGCAGAAGCAAAACCTCCACATTTTCATTTTCTGACCATTTCCTGATCAGACATGGAGAAACAGAAAAGGTTTATTTTAGCTTTTTTTTTTTTTTTTTGCACAAATATGAATTGTGGTCGGGTTTACAGGACATAAATAGGAAGATTTTTTTTTGTGTGTGTTTTGAAATAAACAATTTTAAAAGTGAGAAACTAGATGTAATGTTTCCATCAGGTGTACCTGTGCTCCTGCTCCCTGGATGCTAGCAGTTCATGCAGCTGCTGCAGTTTGTCTTTGTGTTGTCGGACAGCAACTTTCTGGATGTCCAGCTCCCTCTTCAGAGCTGCTGCCTTGTTCTCCACCTCCTGGTGACGTTTCATCTGAGGAATCATGTTTAGTGTTTAGTAGCATCCTGTGACCCTCACTGGAGAATTATTTTAATTTCTACATTTGCTCTAATTTGATGAAACTTGTATAATAAGAATAAACAGTTTAGGGTACAGTATTCAGATTTACTGAAGTATTTTACATTCTCTTTCAGTACAAACACAAACTTCAGGGTATCAGGATTTTATGTGACAGGCCAATACAAAGTGGAAAATAGTTGTTAAATTAGTATAATAACAATACATGCTATAGAACATTTTTACAAAGAAAAAAAAATAAACATTGTTTATACATTTGTATTCAGCTACTTGTACTTAAATAGCCCCAAATAAAATCCAGAGCAACAAAGTACCTTCAGAAATCAGGTTTATAAATAAAACAGTGTAAGTCAGTATTAACCCAGCTGTTCTGTTTGTTAGAGAATATAAGTGAAGAAGAAGCATCATGCACACCAAGAGGCAGCAGAGCAACACAACGCTTGAGGGTGGACTGATTCAGATCACACCTTTTGTTGCCTTTGGCCTGCATCCTACACTTTGGGTGAGAAATTAAAAGTCAAACATGCATGCAGCAATTTCTGCCATTGCAGTTCAAGATGGATTTGCATTGATATGCATGGCCTGATATCAACGCAAAGTACAATTTTCAGATTTTTATTTTTAAAGACTTTTTATCATTTTTCTTCCACTTCACACTTATAGTGACACAAAAAAACATCAAAATAATGCTGAAGCCACTCAACATGCCCTCCTATCCACAGTCAGAATGCGTACCTCCTCAGCCTGCTGGCGAGCCCTGAGAGCGTCTCCATGGGAGACGGTTTCCTCCAGTCTTTGCAGCGCAGCCCTGTGTTGTTCCTCACTGCTCCGGGCCTGCTCCAGCTGCCGGCTAAGAGACTGGCACCTTGTCTCCAGCTCCTCAACACGAGCCTGCAGCTCAGAGCGTCCCGATCTCTCTTTCAGCAGCAGTTCCTTCAGTCTGATTAGTGCAGAACACCAGGAGTTAAAAGCTGAATTTATAATTTATCTGGGTTGAAGTTAGGTTAGAAAAACAAACAACTTGACTCAAAATTTGGAAATGAACAAATGTATAATGGAGGTGAAATGTAAATCAAAAATCAAAATATGAGAAGTAAGTAAGGGAAGGAAATGCGTAATGTAAATAAAATGCCTCCAAACTGCAAAATGTCGTACACAGCAAACGGATCTCAGAACTGATGAGTCACCACTTGTTAATCGTTCTGTTGAAGAGTGTTGATGGTGACAGGAACAGCTGTGTTTGCTGTTACATAGTGACAGCTGAGACTGATTTGTTTAATACTGCTGACATATACATGCCACAAACCCATAATTACACATCACGCAAATTTATGCAAATGGGAAAATGATGCAAACAAGGAAAATCTCCAGACAGCGATGCCTGTTTGTGCAGAGGAGACACAACAAATACAGCCTTACGTGCAATAACACCTGAAATTAGAACTGGTGAATATACAATGCTGTTAAATAGTTTCTGCTCCTTTAAAGATTCTATTTTTTTTCTCATTTTGATTTTATACATTGAATAAACTGCTTTTAATTGATTTGGGAAAATGCCATCCAGTCCAACCTGCCCCCCCCCTTGTAAGATCATAAATTAACCTTCATTCAACAACATTTTTTGGAAAGTTAAACTCAGTTTCACAGCTCAATTATTACCGCACATACAGTAAATGATTTAGAACATAGAACATCTCTGATGGCTGAAACATACCAAAGCAGCACATCAGCAATCTGAAAGTCATTTCATTTTAAATGTTGTTTTCGTGCTGCTGTTTGTGTGCAGAGCCTACATGTCCACCTGCGCCTCCCTCCCTCCTACCTGTCTGTGGTGTGCAGAGCCATACTCTGAAGGTCTTTTTCCTCGCTGACTTTTGTCTGCAGGCACTTCAGCTCCTCTGTCAGCTTCCTCACAGCTTGTTCTGCCTTCCAACGCCTCTCCATTTCCTGATCCCGCTCCTCCACGATTATCTGAGTAGCACAATTAAAGAAAAAAGGGGCTGGGTGATCTGAATAAGTGTGCACTTATATCTCATTGATTAGTGCCTTACTATGCCTCTCTAACTCCCACAATCACTGCAACTTTTGTATTGTAAGAGAATAAAATCATTACATTCTGGCTCGTTGTATTCTCTTGTTCTCCCGGATTCAGTGATGCCAAGCGTGGAAATAATAGCCACATAGAGATGACAGTCAGCGCTCCACGTCATGCATTTTCAGCGTTTATTCCAACATTTAAAAGTACAAAATCACATCGACAACACAGACACTTCAAACAGACTAAACCAGGCATCCATTTACCTGAGACAAGTAGAAAAGCAGGAAACAGAAAAACAGGAAAAAGGCAAAAATTGCGTGGCTGCAAACAGCAAATCTGATTTGTTCCTTTGGGGTGTAGAGTTTTATTCAAAAGGGTGTTTTCTTTGTTTAATTTATCCAATTATGCGATTAAGGCATGTTGTTTCCCTTGTACGGCTACAACTAGTATCAAATTACTAAATTGTGACATTCGAAGCAATTTTATTACCTTCTGAGACCTGTTTAATTTCAGGGCTACGGCACTTCTCTGTCTAGACAAGGGAGACCAAAGGTCATTTAGAGCAAGCTCTTCTCATGCCAGTTTGAAATGTGATTTTACTCCTAATTCCTGGTTGGAACAAAGCCTCTAGTCTTTTACCAGAGTTCAACCAAAAGTTAACTTGTCTTAAAGCTATTTTATTTCTCTGCCAGGGAAATTCCTACAACTACATAAAGGTAGTTGTAGGAAGGCCTGGTAGACAAAGTGGTTCAGAACTTCTCCATCCTCTTAGATCAAAGCACAGATTTTAATAATTAAAACACTAAGCAAATACTCCTGAGCATTTCCAATATAAACACATTTATTCTAAACATTTTCCAATTAATATTATGCTAATTTTGATTTAACTAACTTATATTACCGTTTGGCCTAGGTTAAAGACTCCAAGTAGTTGTTAATATAAAACTACAAATTAGACTAGTTTAAGTCATGTTAATTTTGACTAAATGGTATTCTATTTATTAAATTATTAAAAACATTATGTGTTGTTAGTTTGTTTTTCCTTAAGTTTTAGTGCTTTCTCCCTGTGGGAGATGACTTGAGAAGCCTGTGTGCCAGAGTTAATTTATGTTTCCTTCCTGATAACAGACATTCTTTTCTGCAGGCCCTCTAAAATGTTATCCAAAGGAATCCTGTTCAATCTACTGTCTTCACATGTCGTAAGATTAACTGAATTAAACACTAAGAATATTTATTTTTCCTCAAAGTATCTAACATATATATTTTTCATGTATTTATTTTTAACTAACTCGTGTCGTCTTGCCTAAAGACATTTGGACACATAGACAGCCTCCCCCCACTGAGTAAAGAGGAACACCACCAATTTTATCCCATCAGTCTGTCACTGGGATAGGAGGGGGTTTCTATATATGTTGCTTCAGATTTCTACTGCTGTTGGTTGAGAAATGAAGACACTGAAACAAAAGAGACTAAAGTTTGGTTTGTGAAATGCTCCTTTAAGTGACACAAAAATAAGAATATATCAATAAATTTGAACATTATATAAACCTTATTTGTTTCAGCATTTATTTCTGTAATTTAAAAAAAAAAAAAAAAGTTTCCATCTGTCTCAGTCACTTTGCTGTTGTGCCCTTGGGCAAGATACTTTTCCCGCTGCGCCTGCTCCTGGTGGTCAGAGGGCCGGTGGCGCCGGTTGGATGGCATCCTCACTTGTCAGTCTGCCCCAGGGCAGCTGTAGTTACTGTACAGCCACAGCTACACAGCTGTACAGCCACAGCTGCATGTGTGAATGATTAGATGTAGTGTAAAACGCTTTAAAGTCCCTGATCTTTATAAAGTGCTATACAAATACAGACCATTTATCATTTACACACAAAATTATTTACACCATAAGCAGCATCCACTCAATTTCCTTCATGAACATATGAGCCTTAGTGGCATCTCATTCTCAGGCAACTGGCTTGAATGTAATGATGGCTCACCTTTTAACACCCTTAGCTCTTCTGGGAAGCTGTTATTACTCTTTCTATTTGTGAGGTCAGGCACTGATGCTGGATGAGAAGACCTGACTCGCAGCATCTGCTTAGGCGTCCCATCAGATTGAGGTCAGGACTCATGCAGGTCAGGTCAAGCAAGTTCGTCCACACAAAACTCACTCATTCATGTCTTTCTGAATCATCCCATGCTTTGTGCATTGGTGTGCAGTAACAGTGGCACAGGAAGCAGCTATCGCCAAACTGTTCCCACAAAATGGGCAGCATAAAATGATTCAAATGCCTTGTATATGGAAGTATAAAGAACTCCTTCCACTGGAATTAAGGGTCTGAGTCCAGCTCCTGAAAAAACAGCCTTAAGCCTTAATCCCCTTTCAATCAATCAAGTTCATTTGTATGGTTCAACATACAAATAAAAACAAAAAATTACAAAATTATAAAGAAAACACCATATACAGACATATACAGTGTCATCACCTAAACCAGGGATGGGCAATCCTCGTCCTCGAGGGCCGGTGTCCTGCAACTCTTCGATGTCTCCTTGGCCCAACACACCTGGATCCAACAGCTGAATCACCTCCTCAGTGCAGTCAAGTTCTCCAGAGTCCTGCTAATGACTTCATTACTTGACTCAGGTGTGTTGAAGTAGAGACACATCTAAAAGTTGCAGGAGACCGGCCCTCGAGGCCTGGAGTTGCCCACCCCTGACCTAAACAATACACATCAAATATGTTGGTAAATGCTTCATTTATTATTGTTGTTCAAAAGCAACTCTAGACAGGTGGGTTTTTAGTCTTGATTTAAAGGAATTCAGTGTTTTGGCTGTTATGCAGTTCCCTGGACGTTTGTTCCAGATTTGTGGCATATAGAAGCTGACTGCTGCTTCTCTGTGTTTGGTTCTGGTTCTGGTTCAGAACCAGAAGATCTGATAGGTCTGGAAGGTTGATACAACAACGACAGATTTTTGATGTATCGTAGTGCTAAGCTGTTCAGTGATTTATAAACTAACGGTATTTAAAAGTCTATTCTCTGAGCTACAGGAAGCCAGTGAAAGGACTTTAGAACTAAAATCTTCCTGGTTTTAGTGAGAATGCAAGAACTAAACTTTACACTTCACATAATGCAGGTTAAGTGTAAATGTCCCCACAACTTCCACTGCTCTGGAGTCCAGTGGTACGGCAGTTCCACACTACTGCATTCAATTATTTACACTGCATTCTATGATTATGATTTAAAGCGTGGCAGCAGTTTCTCAACCATGAAATCCATTCCATGAATCTCTCTGCTCTGTTCTTGAGCTAATCTACAGGTCACATAAAGTTTGGAGGTCTGTAGCTATTGACTATGCATGCCAACTATGAATGGCCAAAATCTTCATAACTGGAAGTCCTTCCAAAAACACTTCCACTCGGCTGAAGAACCATCAAAAGTTCACTGTGGAGTATTTAGTGGCTAGAAACTTTCCCGGCTGCACTTTTCGCACAAGTGGCATTCTATCACCTGCAGACGTTCACTGACATCTTCCTCGAGGGTAAGTTACAAAAACACATTGCTAAAGAAGCTCCCTCTTTACAGATTGTTTTATCCAAGGATGTTACTAGAAAGTTGAGAGGAAGGAAAAATGTAGTAGAAAAGAATGCACTCGCAAGAAGGATTCCCACAGCCTAGAGAGGAATGTGAAGCAAAGTCCATTCAAGTGTTTGAGGGAGATTCAAACGGTGTGGACTGCAGCTAGAGAATCTACTCAAACGTGAAATAAGCAGTGGAGTTTGAGAAAAGTCAAGATTTTATACAGGGTCAAATACATTCTTATAGCTAGTGGAGAGATTAACATACTGGATAAAACTACTAAGATAAAACTGCAAAATAAAAATTAAAAATTCATAAAACAAAGTAGAGCAAACAGACATATATTGATCATCATTATTTTCTGAGAAAATAAATGTAAGGGTTTTTAATTATTTGAAAATATGAAATACATCACTCTGAATAATGAATTAATCAAAAATTTGATTTTTCAATTAAATTATTGAGAGAAAATAAGTTTTCAATGACATTCTACTTTACAGAAAAGTAGTTGGGTGGTTGCAGTTTTCTTCAATTTAAAAGTTAGAAGTTCATAAACTATTTTGCAGTGGCTCGGAGCAACCATCAGATAAATCACAGCCAGAGCGCTGATGAAATATGATCATGATGTTTGCAATATTGTGCTCAGGACAGATAACCTAAAGATACAGCTCTTTGGCAACAGAAACTATAAATATGTTTGGATCATTTGCTTGCTTTTTTTTAAAAGTGCAATAACACCAAGCAGATATTGGACTCTGCTGCTACAAAGATAGCCGGGTTTTTATTAGGTTTATTAGTAGGACAATTTGTTTTTGTTTTCTACAGGAGACATATTCTTCAGTTTTTATTTTCTTATTGCGTTTACAATATATTCACTTACTAAAAAATGCTAGCATTCATCCAAACAGATGCAGAACATACCCTATAGGTTTCTTCCTCCTGAGAGGACTTGACTGTTACACCGCCGGAGGTCTTAGCTGCTCTCAGAGGTCGCTTCCAGGTTTGAGAAATGGACGGTGCGGCTCTGGCTCCAGCAGCCTTTCTTCTGGGCCCCACAGCAGACTTTGACATGTTCAGTTTACGATTCTCCTGATCGCTACAAAATAAAAACAAAACACAGGAAATGAACTGGCTCTAAAACTATAGGAGAGCAGATCTCCAGAGAATGTCTGGAGTCAAAGCTTAAAATCCTAGCATGCTTTACACAAATGTAAAATATGAGTTAAACTGGAGCTGTAGAGTGGACAGATTTAAGCCTGCAGAAAATGGCGCACAAGTCGTCAGCAATTGATGGAGAGAGATGAGAGAGGACAACAGGAAATCCTCGTTATTAATGATGGAGGTGACGTGATGAGACATTAAAAAATAAGCATCATTCTCCTGGTTTTAGTTGTAAAAGGATTCCCTCTATTATCAAGGTATCTGATTACTGAAGTGAAAATATAACATGATAATGCCCTCAGCTGCATTGTATATTAAGGCTATTAAAGATGCTAATTTTTAAAATGACTACTCCAACATTTCCATGGACTTTCCACCAGTGATTAAGATGTTTCATATGCACAAAATATTTATTTAAATCTCAGAAAAATAAAATATCTCCACTACAAAAAAATAAAAGATCTATGTATGTGTTAAAGCACAGCCTCACCTGTCTGATCTGGTGCTCTTGGACTCCTGGGTGGTCGTGCTTGTCGTCGTCGTGTTATGGAATTTGGAAATTCTGGTGTGTTTTTTGTTTTCTTTGCCGTCACATTCGCTTTCTGATGTCTGGTCTGTGTCCCTCTTGGCTTTGCGTACCTTTGTCTGAGCATATGTAGAGATACTTGCTTTTTCACCTGCAGGGGCCTTAGCAAATATAGAGAAAATATACATGTTATGTAGGAAACAGACACAGAGAGAGGATTCTGATTACGTGAGAGACATCAGGACAACAGATTTCAATGTATTTTATTGATATTTTATGAGCTAGACCAACACAAATTAGTGCATAACAGTTACAAGGAAGGACGACAATATGTACCTATTCAGATATTTACTTTAAGTCTAAAAAGTTAGGCCTGCATTTGTATTCTGTCCTTGATTCTCCAAAATCCAGTGCAGCCAACTGCCATCAAAAGACAATATGTCTGTGTTGTATAATCTCAGCATAAATACAGCTGCGCTGCCAAGGACTCAGGGATTTGATAAATGCCTCAAATCGATAAACAAAAACGTCATGAAGACCAAGAAACAAAGTAGACTGGTAAGAGATGAAGCGGTGGAGATGTCTGAGCATCCAAAACATTAAAGAGCATGGCATAACTGAAAAACTACAATTGACCTAAGCTAGCCTTAGGGGGTCATCTTTAACTAGAGAAGCAGTCAGCAGACTCTGGACAGATAAGAACAAAACAGATGGTTTTTGCCCTACATTTAAAAAAATAGTTTGTGGCCTGAACCAACATTGCACAGGACCCTGAACACACCATCACCACAGTGTAACATAGTGGTGGCAGCATCATGCTTTGGCAATATTTTTGCTTTGCAAGGACAGGGAAGTGTGTCAGAGCTGATAGTAAGAGGAATGGAGCTAAAAACAGGGCAAACCTTAGAAATATTTAATAGAGGCTAAAAAGAGACTTCACCTTCCAACAAAAAAATAACATTAAACAAAATACCAGACTTACAGGATAATGGAATGATGTAAATTATGGCAATCAAATCAGGGTTCCTACACTTCTTCCATATAAAAAAATCTATACTTAAGCTGACTGAGCTTCAGCTAAAAGGAGGAAGGGCAAAGATTTATGCCTCTAGATATGTGAAGCTGCCAGAGCCATACCACAGAAAACTTGTGAATGTTGTTGCAATAAAAGTTGACTCTACAATGTATTGGCTCAAGGGGACTGAATATATGGAATGCCACACTTTTTAATACTTTTTCATAAAAAAATCTGAAATCATTTAGAATGTCTCCTTACTACCTTCACAATTATGCACTTCTTTGTGTTGGTCTCTAATGTAAAATTCCAACGTTGAAGGATATGAATACTTTCGCAAAGTACATTTGATTTATAAGTTTATATGTGAAATCCTAAGATATTTCCACAGAACTGGATAACATATTGAGCTGGGATTCAGCCTTTATAAGTCATGCCAGTGACTGAATCATCAGTAAAGTCTAATATGCAAAAATACTTCCAAATGATGGTTTTCATTTGTTACCTGCTGGATGAGCTGCGACACCTGGTGCTCCAGCTTCCTGATGCGCTCTTCATTGATGGGGTCAGGTGAAACGGTAACAGTGGGACAAACCGGCTGAGAGTTCTGACGGACTGGTTGGGTGACTGGACCTGTGGCTGTGTCTGTTGTTTTTTCTGAGGCGATCTGCTGCCGAAACTGAGTTAGCGCCTTGTCAATGCGTGGTGTGGTGACAGTACCCCTAACCTGCAATTATATTTTTATTTCAGGGTTTCAACTTTGCTTTAGGCACAAATTTTATTTTTATGGCTTTTCACGACACAAGACAGAATGTGTATATTGCAGTTGGCTTTGCCTGGGACCCTAGAGTGTCATCTATCAGCACTGTCAGTCCATGATATGCCTCCTCACTCAGGGCGACATCTAATCAGGGGTGGCAAGAGTCAAGTATATAGAAGGGGATGTCTCAAGTGTTTTGCAGACACCTCTGCTTGCTGTGTGTGAAGACTGTTGAATGTGAAGAACGGGTGATAGTTATGCATTCTTCAAAATAATAAGAAAAAACTTTTGATAATGTTGTAAAGGGCTTTAAAGTAAGCCAAAAAGGTCAACATGTGATTTTTGATTAGCTTTAATGTGCTAAAAAATTCTGATAAACAAATCCCTACAGAATTAAAGTGAACTTATTTAGTTTTGTACTTGAATTGATGATTTTAGGTGAGGCAGCCATTGTAATGCTAATAAATTATCTTCTTGAAAGTACTAAAAATTGTCAGTAATAGAAGAATGCCTGATATTAGGAGCACAAACTGTGTTTTTATCTTTAAATATCACATTAACGATAAGGATTGTGATTAACACACATTTTTGTCTCTTTTCCATCATCAAAATGACCTAAAAACTCATTGAGCTTTAGCATCTAAGTCACTGAAAACTATATGGGATCATAAAGATGACAAAACAAATCCAAACTTGGCCAAATGTTTTACAGATAACCAAAGCTAAAGTCCATGGCACTTGGATAAGAATAACGTAGGCTACCAATTGTATTGAAGTGCTTGTTTGCAACTGAAATATCATGCAACATACTGGAGGAAAATGAAGTACAAATAAGTAATAGAGGAATAAAATGACAGATTACCGCTTCACCGTAGCTCGTATCAGAGGAAAGCAAAAAGTCCACGTAGTCATCCAGGCCGGGGATGTCACTGCTTATTCCTGGAGATGAAGGATGTCTGAGCCGGTCCAGGCCATCCAGGACAGAAATCTGTGGCAACGACTCCATGACAATTTCCCAATATCCTGCAATAAAGGAGAAACACAGTTGCATTAGAAAAACCTATACACCGTTATGATAAAAAAAAATATCTATTAAACAACTGTTATTATCTTAAATATATTGAATAATCTCAAAGTTTGTCCTCCAAACATATTTTATCTATTATTTCTTACCCTGATCTGCACCACTTATGTGGCTTGGGTAACAGGAGAACGTCTTGAACGAGAATATATGTATACAAAGTCAGATAAGGACGCAAGTTACCAACATCTTTTCATAAAAATGAAAACAGCTCATTTTATTGACACCGGCTGTAAATTAATCATGAGCAGAGGAAAACATAACTGGAATATTTTGAATATTAAAATGTCTGTCAACCTAAATAACAAAGACAGGGCTGAAAAGAAACAGAAATAACAGATTATAGTTTACAACTGTAATCCGCTATTAACTATAACAGATTTTAGTTAATAAGACTATCAGTTTTATAATGACTTAAACTCAGATGAGCTTATTAAAGGAAACCAAAATTACTAATCTGTTAATAGCTAACGCAGCTTTGAACTGTACTAATCAACTGATCTATTTTGTACCACAGATATGGACAAAATGATGTTAATTTTTGATTAAATAGAACTTTTAATGCACTGGCAAAATCTAAAAAATAAATTATTCATTATTAATATAGGAAGTTAAATTCACAAAAGTAGGGTAATTCGGCAAAGTCATGCTCTTGTTTTTTAGATTGAATATTTTTTTAATAATCAGATAAAAAAAAATCCCACAATCTGGTGGTCTTGCATAGACTTTTTAAATAGAAGAAAAGCAAAATAATATTTCTTGGTAGCAGTGCAAGTGCAAGCCTTCTATAACATATATGAAACAGCTGGGAGGGCAGAGAAGGAAATAATAGGAACAGTCTAGTCCTTAGGCTGAACTTTTCTTGTCAGAAACCAGAACACAAACCTCCAGCATGTTTACAAAAACTACTTTCTCCGAGGCTTTCAACAAAACTAAGAGCAGCATAAACACCGACTTTGACTGTCCAGCTCATGTCAGTGGATAATATTTTTCCAGCACGTCGCATTAATAATTTGTACAGCCTATATGATCCTCCTCACAGTCAAGATTCTTATGCACACTGTGAGCTGTTGCAATAACTATGATGTGAATCATATTTTTTTTAAACTTCCAAACAGACTAAGAAAATTTTACCAACTATTTATGTGTACTTCTGTTCCACACAATGTGAATAAAACCTCAGCAAACAAAAGACTGCTGGCAATTATAGAACACCACTGAAGATAATAATGAAATTATGCATTTTTAAATTAAACTTCACACTATTCAAAGAGTAACTAAACCACAAATCACCTGTTCTTTGCCATCTTTTTTGTTATAAATGTGTTTAATTCTGCAATATTTGGCCAAAAAACATCTTAGTGAGGCTCTCCCTGGTTGAAGGCAACTGCAGTTGAGTTTATCTATTGGCTAGTTACAATCATAAATAGTGGTTGATGTGTATGACACATGTATAAAACCGCCTTACTCAGACATGCACCCCCATGGTGAGTTAGAACCATGGTGAGCATTGATCAAGAGCACTTCTCACCTTTGTACATGTGTGATTCATTTAGAATGTGGACATGGATTGGAATGGGTCTCCTCTCTGCTCTGAATGCACAACAACACAGATAGAAGTCACTAAATTTGTCAAAAGTCGTAAGAGGAGTCTGAAAATCACATAAAGAGATAAAGTCTCAAAGTTCGCACCAGTGATTTCCTTTATCTTGACCACAGTTTCACTTAATCCCCTCCACTACACCTCACACTTGACCACACCCTCTGTGTCTCTTGGCTCTGCCCACTTTGGTAAAAAAATAAATAAAAAAATTTCTGTGGGTGGGTGGAGTTATCCATTCACAGGGACATTAGTTACACTGTAACACCATTTTGGTTTTTGTGTTTGTTTGTTGTGCTCTGAAATTGCAGAAACTGAGTCTATAGAGAGGTTAAGAAAATAGAAATCCTAAGTGGTCAGAGAAAAACCAAAAGGTCATGTAAGCATATCCTGCATGTCAATTATATCTTAAGGCTGTTGGATGGATTCTTGCAGCAGTAGACACCCAAACCAGACCCACAATAATATGGCTTAGGCTCTAGAGCTCACAGAATGTCGGAAATATGCAAAATATCGTATTAATAATACAGACAAGAGAAATCTATAGCAACCAACAGGCACAGCCGTACAAATGACCAACTAAAACACTTTTCAATGTGGAAGTTGTGACAAAGATTTGTTTAAAAAAATAAGCCAGAACAACCACAAAAGTTGTAAAGAGTCATTCTTCATATTGGCTATATGTATTCATGGATAACTGTCTTAAACTATTTTCTTGCATTAGATCACTGCATGAAATACAGACCCAGGCAGAATGAAAAAACAGCTCACTGAACAACTATTATCAGTCTGATTCTCTTTAATATAAGTACTTGTTTACTTCTTTACCTATTCAGGTTTCAGTTTTTTGTTCAGCATATTCAAGCTTTTATATTTCCTATTCTGTATTTTCATCTACCTAATGATGTACAAACGTAGTATTTCTATTCCAACCTGGTGCAATGCAGATGGGGTTGTCTCCACCATCCTGGTTTAAAGTGACGCTGCGTAAGCCTTGTAACCCCAGTAGGCACTGCAGAAGATGATCGATGCTGTCTATGAGGTTGGCATGAAGACTGAGGTGCTTCAGTTTGTACTCAGAGCCATGAAGATACAGCAGACCTGACAAAAATGAGTTGAGGAATAGTTAACATTAAACGTATCACTCGGTGCAGATGGATCAGAAATCTTCACAAGCAGTACTTAACCCACCTGTGATATTATTTATCTTATTGTAGGACAAGTTTAATTTCTTCAAGTTCACAAGGCCATTCAGTCCTGAAAAAGGTGGGACATTGAAAACTGATTTGAAGAATGAATTATTACTTCAAGAACTTGTGAGGAGCTCAAACATTTTGTTTAGGCAGGGAAAATTTGAAAGAAAAACACTCACCTTCAACCTTTGTGATTAAGTTGGATGATAAATTCAGAGTCCTGAGGGAAGTGAGGGAACTCAGACCCTCAATCTTAGATATGCGATTGGAAGAAAGGTCTAAGTAGTGCAAATGCCAGGCAGAGGACAGGCCCTCGATCCTCGGGATGTGATTGCAGTGCAGATTAAGAGATGTAACAGCAGGACTCAGGGGAACATCTTTTAAACTACACAGAAGGAAGCATTGTCAGAGTTAAAGTAGGATAAAACTTTAATCCAAGCATATTCTCAGCATTGCGTTTTACACAAATTCAAGATTTTTATTTTATTAATTACTTTCTTCAATGTATTTCCACTGGTTCTGGTTATAGATGATTTTATTAATTACTTTCTTCAACACATTCTCACCTACTCTGGTTATTAAAACCCCCAATGTTTGTGATTAATGTCATTTAAAACGAGATCTTGACCAATAAGGTCTTTCATGGCCAATCCCATTCCATTTTTGTTCAGGTTAAATATGTCTATTTCAATTTTGACTGATTTAGTTTTTATTTTCCAAGCACTAAAACATATAACAGGAGAAAATGTTTCTTTTAAAGATAGTTTTAAATTCAACATGAAATAGGAGAGTATCCATATCAAAGTTCCAGATTTCTGTCCTTAGTTAATTCAAAAGTGTTTATGTTAATACTTGACACATTTAGAAACAAAAAAGGATGACAATTTTTTAGCTTGGTAGTATCAACCAAGTTATATTTCTTCAAATTGACTAACTTTTAGTTGATCTTATATTATTAAGCAAATTTAAAATTGGCATTTAGCCAATACTAAAAAAATGCGCTACGATTAAATTTTAATTATGCTTTTAACCACATGCTTTATTTAAAAAGCAATACTGAAATCTATTGCATTAATGCAAATAAATAAATAACGTAATGTTTAATGTAATAATTGTTCAACGTTACCTTGTCAACTGCTTGTCAATAAGGCTGAGCTCTTTATCTCCCATGGTAACAGTATCCAGCCAGTTCAATCTGTCGAACTGCTCAATATGAAGTTAGCTAAGAGGAATAACAGCCAACCCCTGCCAAACTCCGCGAACGGTGCAGAAAACTGAATTGAAATCAGCGAAAACATCCCCAAAGTCTTCAGGCCAGAAATCATGTAGCCTAGCCTAGCCGAAATGTAGCTTCCACCAGACGCTGGGGGGGCTAAAGGAAATCAAATTATTACCAACTCATCCACAAACAGCAGTCAAAACTACTGGAACAACCCAACAGCTCACGGATACGTTCATTTAAATATACTGAAACAACACGCTGTGAGTTTATAACAATATTTAATGTCGCTATTCGGCTGAGCAAAATTAAACTCGCCGCGTCTGCGTTCATACTTCCTGTTTACATGACGTTGCTAACGGTAACATCCGGGTAAGTTTTCTGCGCTCCACCCACAAGCCATAGGTCTAAAACAGTGCATCAAGGCCGAGAGGTGGCACTTATGCTTATTTTAGTGGCAGCAAAAACGTTAGTATCAGAAATTTACATGATAAACATAAAGCTAATTAAGTGGAATTTAATTTAGTTTATTCATATGGGGTCAATTCACAGCAAATATCACCCTTTGCAAGACAGGGCCTTGGAGTATCAGTATTTTCAATTTGTTGGAAGTGAAAAAAAACGTGGGCAACCACAGTGGCTGATCACGCTACCTTAAGTTTCAATAATAAAAAAAAATCCTAATTTAGTTGACTGCATTTTATTTTTAAATAATAAAAATACAGCATGTCTAGCAGTTGTGCACATAGTGTATTTGCTGCAGCTAAATTCATCTTTACACTGATTAATCTAAGCAGCTGACAACAGTGGTGGCTGATGTTAGTTCTACTATGGAATAAAAGTTCTTCAGATTAATTTGCTGAGAACGTGGACCTGAACATTTTGATCTAGGCGTAGATTGCAGTGGGAATGAAACAAATAAACATAAAAGAAAATAATAATTTAAGATTTTAAAGAGTAACATTAATTAAACTCATCCATCATTGATTTGCATATGTCACTTTCACAAATTGACTTGTTTTAATGTACAGCAGTGCATCTTTCCCCAGGAACTGTCTTTCAGAGGAAATAGAGAGAGAGAGAGAGAGAGAGAGAGAGAGAGAGAATGCCATTGATAATTGATGGTTGATCGTAATCATTATAAAGGTGCTTACTTGACTTCACAAGTTTTTCCGTTGTGTTAATGCACTTCGAAGAAAAAAACTTTCTGGTATCAAAAGTAACTCACTTATAACAAGAAATGTTCTGGTGTATTTAAGATGATAATATATCTGACTGCACTATTTTAAGTTATACATTACATATTTTTTTTTACATATTTTTGGAGTAAAAATAGAAAACGCAGAAAAAGAACCAAGAGCAGGGAGTGAGCTGAGGTTAATCCTTAGCAACAATCATTACAGGTTTATTATTTTTACAGAATCCCAAGTGATACATTTATTTATTTGACTTTAGAGAAAACAAGAGTGAAAAGGACAACAACAAAAAAAACAATAGAAGCTCACATATAGACTAATGTGAAGCATCTCTTTTCCTTGCTGTCAGGATGATGCATGACTAAACTGTTTTGCAGATGTAACAAATGTGTAACAAAAGCACTGAATTGAACATTGAACATGACAGAATGAATCAAATCTACTTTAACTAAATAAAACAAAAACAAGAGCATGAAAAAACTATACAAGACAGGGGAAATTTGAAATGATTTGCAGAGCTTTGATAGATAAAGCATAGATGCATTGTTTCTGCTTTATTTTCCTCTGATAAAATTCATAGCACTGAAAGTTGAGAGCTGTGAGACGAAGCTTGGAGTATGCTTTGCTTTCTTTGTATGCCAGTCGGTTAATCACAGCTGAATCATAAAGATCCTGACCCCTATTACGCTCATAATTCCTCCAGCAGCTTCGCAGCCCTGTGAGAGATTTAGCGCATCGCACCTGAACATCTTCCATATTATAGGAGCTGCATGACCGATCACTGTACTCACTGGCTCCTGGCCAGCTGTGATAGAACCAATTAAACCTGCAAACCAGCCAGTGGCCTGCCTTGACCTGTGAAAATGATGATGTGGTGCTAATGAAGTGACTGAATTAGAAATGCCATCTGTTGCTGCCAAGCTACCACATTTCTCAATGACTACGATTCACAAGGGCTCTGTGTTAAAAATAAAGTGATACTCTCAATTCCAATTAGGTAACTGGTGTAATGTGAATGAGTACTCTAAGTCATCCTTAGTAAAAAACAAAATTTGTTCCTTTAGCACAGCAATGTGTCTTTTTAAACATTACTTTTCCCTGTAGTTTGTTGGAAAATGGTTACAATAAATCCTGCAGTAAAACTGTGATTTAGGGACACCTCTGCACATGCCTGATAAATTAGATCAAATGTATATCCAATTTATATGTATTAGGTATAAATTTATACCTAACATAGATTTATATCCATATAAATCTATCTATCATAAACGGCATTAATGTCTGCTTGTAAAATTGTAACACTAAAATTATATCTAGCAAATAAATCACCTTATTTTAAATTTGTGTCATCATAGTGCTAAGTTGTCCTCTCAGCACTGTGATGCTCATATTATTTAGCTTTTCCACCATTATTCTTTGAGTTTGTTGACTTAGAAATCCTTGATTATTGTTACCTGATGCAACCAATAAAGTCAATGTATTGGACAATTTTCAGTTATGTTTTCTGCTCAGAATTTTTCATGACTTATTTCTGATTTGGACAGCAATAGCTGTAGACTTAATAATGTTGGTTACAGTTTAGATTTTGTAACTCTAAACTCAAAGTTACCGACCTAACATTAATATATTAGGTGGATATGTCTGATACAGCAGTGGATTGGTTTTCTTATTTTCTGTCTAGAACTACTTTTGCTGCTAAATCTAAAGGTAAACCATCTTCAGCATAGTATGTCTCAAGATTCTGTTCTTGGATCTATGTTTTTGTTATTTATGTCCCTTACCATGTCTTTTAAGAACGTTTAGTGTTAACTCCTATCATGGCTACACAGATGATATTCAGATATTTACCCTTAAATCTTAAAACCCTTAAAAGAGGTTCCAGTTTGTGTTGCAGGTCCTTTCTCCCAAAGTTGTTTGCTTTTGACCCAAAAAGAACAGTGGACGAGTCTAGCAAGACATAGTATGTAATAGAATGCAATATACTGCATACTATTAAATGAGTATACAAGACTAAAGACTGAGGTAAATAAGTGTCACCACTCAAACACTATGAATACCCAGCATTGTTTAATATAGTTTTCAGTACTGATTCTCTGTTCTATTTGTAGATTTTTGTAAATATTTCTGTACCATGATATTTATTTGCTATTTATTGTAATTTCTGAATCTACAAAAAGCCTACACTGGTCGATTAAAGACCCAAAGTGTGATCCTGACCACATCTATGGAAGCCATTGCCTGGGATCGCTGGGTTGCATTTTTTTATGGAATGTGTAATTTAGTGAAGAAAAACAGAAAAAAGTAGTTTTTCTCACTAAATAGATTAATTTCTCCAACAATTTCAGTGCCACATTATTTTATAAAAGCTTTTTTTTTTTTTTAAGGTTTTTGGTGCTATCTGTGCTAATGGTGAAAATAAGTGTGGGAGGTGTTGTAAATACAAAAATAATTGTTTTTTTAAGCTTATGATCTGTAAAATATTTTAAAATAAAAAACTCCAAAATGTATCCTAAATGTAACTGTCACAAAGTGTGGTGTAGCTCTGTCACAACACAAGCAGTGATTCCAGTTTGAGTCTATTTCTTCTGTTTTCAGAGAATAATACCAACACAGTTGTTCCAAACACGACAGAAACTCTACAATCTGGATATGTTTCCCTAACGTTGTGGAAAATAAGCCACAACACGTTTTCAAGGATGGGAGGCAGATTTATTTCAAAAATTCTTATCATCCATGACTGTACAACAGATGCAATGAGTACAAATTAACCGTAATAGTCACACCTTGAACATGCTGGAAACAATTCTTCGGATCACTATGAAAAGAATATAAATAAATGTTAAAAAGCTCCTTATTGTGAACAACAAATGAGAAACATGGTATGCATCCAGTACAGCGTGAAACACAGCAGAAATCATGTCTAGATTTCACCCAAATGTACAATTAAAACAAATCACATTGTCATCAGGTGCCAAAGAATACGAGATTAACTTACATTCATATTCATCTCTCTCCCTGCAGTGTGGCTGACTCACAGAAACATGAACATACAGCAAAATACAACAAAAAGAGACCATTTCATGTTCTTCGGTTCACATAACTGTATTTTATATGCACAATACAGAACAATAGATGATAAGTACACAATATACTGCGTTTGCCTGCATTTTTTCTTTTAGAAAAGCAACCGTTCTGACTTGAGAATATTCAATGCTCTTTGCATCTTGCAGTAGTCTGGAGAATATTTATATCCTGCATTTTGATAAAGCACACATCAGGAGGGTGATGTTTGGATGAGGCAAACAAGCTGCAACACGTCTGAAAACATCTCCCTCTGCCGTCAGTCACTTCCCGCGTTGTTTCCTTTCACTTTAAAAACTCCTCCCTGATCAAGAGGATTTTGCTGGTATCCAGTGTCACAACGTCTTTGCTGATGGAAAAAGAAAAGAAAATTAACAAGGTGCATTGAAATGTATGACTTTAGTCACATGTAAGTGGTGGCTACCTTGTGAGACTCTCTTGTCTCAAACATTCAAGATTCTTACCAATAAAGGACGCCCCTGATCATTCTGATCATTCTCCCAGATAAAGTCTGGTCTTAAAAGCAATAAGCTGCTGCTGCTGCTGCTGCATGACTTTAAACAGGCAGCTCAAGCTCACAGATCCTCCAATTAGGATGGATGCAGGAAAATATGCAAAGTACAAAAGGCCAAAAGTCTGTCTATATATGAGGGAGTTTTTCCCTTTTTAAACTTTTAAACATTTAGTTTGGTGTGACTGCTGAAGTGAGAGTGAATTTCATGGTAACACCCAAAGAAATCACCCAGAAAGAAGATTTCACCATTTTAGGAGTTTTTAAGGGATTAAAAATGGCCTCAATTTTTTTTAAATCACCCATTTCACTATATATCAAGATCAAAACTCTCTCAACTAAAATAAGTTAAACTGATCTGAGCGTATAAATCTATCTCGTGGAACAAGAATCCCGAAATAAAAGATTTCTGTTCTCGGGCACTTGAGTGCAACAGGAGCAAAATGTCAGGCAAGTGTTAGATTGACTCTTATGGCCATTTGTTCCCATAAAGAAAATCAGGGGAAATTTAAATGTCATTTTATGAAAAGAGCAGGTGTTAGAGGGTCATATACGTCCTTATTCCCAGACAGCCATCAGTGATAGCTGTAGAAAAATGGGCCTTGCATTTTCTCCCGGATGAATAAAACGAAGCATCATTTAGAAGAACACTGAATAAAGTCTCAAGCTGTTTCATTCAAATTCTCTGTCTCCTTTAAGATAGATTTAAACCTTTAAAACCTTGAACTGTTTCTGTGTCTGACATTATCTGTAGTCACCTACAGGTACCTTTCAAAAGAAATAAGTAAGAGAGTTATGTTGATAAATAGGAAGTAAATACTGACCTTACTCAGTTGTCAATGTCCGATATGTGGTTCTCTATCTGCAATACAAGCAATTGAGGCATCAGTGCAATAATCTATAGAAACAGACGTTCTGACACATAACATTTTATTCAGGTGGTTTTGTAATTTCATTAAAAAAAATATGAGGAATACATGCAATTTTACTGTTTTTTATGATCATGCTCCAGATGTAAACTTAATTCTGAAAATACAATGAAAGACTCCCTTATGAAACAAATTGGCCACTTTTGTTTAGGCAGACAGGGATCCTCACTCTACTGATATGTTTAAATTACCTTCTTCTTTATTCTCCTTATCTTTTACAACTCAATTTCACGTAATGTTTTTACAAAGTTATCAAGAACTTCAAAATCTTCCTGAAGACATGGAGTATTTAACATGGCCAGGTCAAAATTCATAAATATGCGCTTTGTCAAACTATGAGAGGGGTTGTTTTATTGCTAAATATTACCATAAAAAAATAAAGAAACCACTGCTTAAAATTTATACAACTAGATGGCTTCAGGTTGTGCCTCCGATCAAACTGTTTTTATCTTGTATGAATTTAAAATGGTATTAATATATAAAAAAAAAACATTGAAATCCCTTCCTTTTTGTGTTTCCAGAAATTTAATAAAGGTTTCATGATCTCAAATTGTGTCTCTAAATATTTTAAACTGTATCATATCACACAGAAGCATAAAATAGTTCTGTTTTAGTTACATTTTTTTCATGACCGGTCTTTGTACCACTTGGTGTAGCTTTAATACGACTGACTGGGCACAAATTCAACTCAGGCTACAATTTCTGTTTCATAGCCAAAGACGGTACATTGCTTTCATTTGAGAGAGTGAACAACCCACTCACTCCTCGCAGAGAGAGGGAGAGAGTGAGAGAGAGAGAGAGAGAGAGAGAGAGAAACAGAGAGAGTAAGAGTGTGAGAGAGTGTGAGAGAGAGAGAGAGAGAGAGAAACAGAGAGAGAGAAACAGAGAGAGTAAGAGAGTGAGAGAGAGTGAGAGAGAGAGAGAGAGAGAGAGAGAGAGAGAGACAGAGAGAGAGAGAGAGAGAGACAGAGAGACTGTCTGCTTGGGCTCCTGACCATGTCGCTGGTTCCTTCATCTTCAAAGTCATCCTCGCCTCCGTCCGTCATCTCTCCTGCCTCTACCTCAGCTGTTCCCTCCACCTCCTCTCCTCCGGAGTGGTCTTTGGCGTCACCATGGAGACGATCACACGCCTCCTCCTGTTTCCTCTGCATCTCTGGCAAAAGACAACGCAGACAGAGAGAGACCGATGCCAGAACAAAACAGATTTTTTTTTTTTCAGTTTCATAGAAGCGACGTTTCCAAATTAGTTTGCCTCTTTTGTTTGTGTGTCTTTGTTCAATACTTTAAATTATGCAAACACTTTTTGTCTCTTCCAGTTAATATATTCACAGGCGCTCCTACAGCAGACAGGTTCTGCCCTCCCTCTCTGTTGTCTCTTACCGGTCTCGGAGCGATGTTGCCTCTCAATCTTTTCCAGCCTTCCCAGCAGTGAGTCGATCTTTGTCTTGATCTGCGACAGCTCCTTCTTGATGGTTAGGAGCTGGTCTGTCTTCACTGTGAGCACACATACATAAAGTTAAAAAGCATAGTTAATGCGAGACATTAATTTCGCCAAATGCACATCAAAGACCTTTTAAAACCTCTTAAGACCTAAGTTTCAAATCTCCGCCTGCGTATTCTTGCTTATTTTAAATGTACGCAGTTCTTTCAATGTCCTGTGAGAAAATATATTTGCCCATTTATCCATAACAACTGGAACTTTTAATTTCTAGCAGTAATTTTTGTAATTTACCGTCTATTAAGAGCGCCCCTCAGATTAATTTCACTCCCTGCTACATCGACAATGAATTTACTGTAATAACCCGGTATTGGTTGGAAAACGCAACGTCTCACCTTTTAGAGACCGTTGAAATTTTTCAGATAGCGCAAAGTGGGGCAGAAATACGGCACTGATAATTTGGCTGGATCGTTGCTGATACATTACGTTCTGTCTGGAAGGTTTTAAGTAAAGCTGGAGGCAAAAATCAACATTATATGAAAAGATTTGATTTGATGTGCGATTGTTTTTTGAATATTTGATTTCTTTATTGCAGGTTAACAGCTTACCTGCAACAACAAAGCATTTTGAACAACCTTATTGTGGAGAAACAGACAGAAGTGGAGCAAATAGAAGGTCAGTCTGGTCTTTTTCAAAGTAAATTTCTCCTAGTTTTGTCATGAAGTGAATGTTACCACCACCATACTGTATTTACTATAATATACTATAACTGTAACAAACAGCATTTCAAAGAAGCGTTTAAATCCACTGCATAAAAAGAGATGTAGCCATTTTATTTTATCACCATCTAACACTAGAAATTAGAAAGATAGAGAGCAGAACCGCTAGTTTCAGCAAGTCACCGATGTCATGAATCCATGAAGCCACATGCAAAGGGGGCTGTGAGGTCGCACCTCAGCATCGGGTCATAGAGCGAGAATATGATTCATGGCCTGTGAATTAGTGCAATAAAGTCGTACACTTTGAACTGGAGCAGAAAATGACTACTGAAAATATTGTGCATCATGTGTACATCTTAAGACGCAAAGCACCACGGACCGTCACTCTACCAACTTTACTCTTGACTTGTGCACATGTTGTTCTCATCGTTTTATGCCAGATGCAGCAAACAGACTTTAACAACTAACACACCACTTTGAGGGAGGTTCCCTTTTGTCTCATCAGACTACTGAATATTTCCCCCCAAATTCTTGTAGATTATCAAGATGTTTATTGACAAATGTGTGATTTGTGTTCACATAAGCAAACAGAAGAAATCTTAAGTCAATGCTATTTTACATAACGGATATCTCATAGTTACAAACATAAACCGTTAAGCCTGATTAAATTCTTGTTTATTGCATTTTTTACTTTGCTTCTGTGTTTGAAAATTAACAACTGATCTGTGTTTTTATTATAGACAATTACAGTTTTATTACAGAAATGAAGTGGTGTTTCTTCAACTGTTTTTAAGGAAGTTGGACAAAATGAAATAAATATTCATTCTTTAACATTTGTCACACAAAAAAGAAAATCTGTGAAATTTTTGAAGCTGGTAAAGGAATAAAGCTATGCTGATGTGAGAGAAACATCAATCAGTGGGACTTTATGTCCTATTTTTAGGTTTCAGACACAATTCTAGGAATATTTTAACCAGAAAATGATTTGATAATATATATATTTTTATCTTTATAGCACTATGTAGAAAATAGTTATTACACGGAAAATAGATCAAAATAATTGGGAAAGAATTTTTGAAAATGGTCAAAAGCTGCTATAAATATAAGTAATTTTATCACCTTAATATTTTACTCAGATTTACTTACTTTTTTTCATTTGCAAAGCCTTTGTTCCCTGGTCACAGCTTTTACTTTGGCGAGTACATTCTTTTAAGGAAAACAGCACAAACAACACCAAAGTTGTAGCAAGCCATAATAATTAACTCTCTCCAAGCAAAGCAGGAAAAATTAATTAGTAGAATGAAAAGGGGGGAGAAAAAGTCAACATACGTTTAGGGCCGGTGATGGACGAGCCAATGTTGATTGCTCGGGTGGATGAGGAGGAGGAGGAAGAGGAAGAAGAACAGGCTCTGACCGGAAAGGAGGATTTGGCTCTGCGATTGGACGGAACAACTATCCGAGATCGTTTAATGGGGATGACGGCTCGGGTCGGGGGCACAACGCGGCCGTGGTACTCGAAGAGTCTGAAGGCACAGAAATGTTTAAACAATTCTAAAATGTAAAGAAAAAAAGATCTTACATGGAGAAAGACATGTTTTTGACTATAAACAAAAACATGCTGTTTATTGCCTCATTCACTTAGACTGAGCAGAAAGAAAGACTCACAAAGTATCAAGATAGACTTTAAAACTGCCACGTTTTTCAATAAAATCCACCTCAACGTGATAAAACAAGCCAAATTCCCCTTAAATTTCACAGAAAACTGCAGATTTAAACTCTCCTATAAATAAGAAGCCAGGGAGGAAGTAAACAAAATGCTTAAAATGTCAAAAGTAGGGAGCGGTCTCTGCCTTGCTGGCACAAATGACCAGCCAGGGGACTATCTGACATTCTATGGATAAAAGCATCATTAGCAAGCCCAATGGAGAGAGGAGGAAAAAAAACTCCTCAATGTGACATTCATTAAGGCTATGATAATGCATTTACTACTCAGATGGAAATGAGGGTTATTCTGGACAAAAAAATGGAAAATTGGCAGGAAGGATTTGTTCACTAAAGGGCAAAAATATCACAGGAGAGGCACTTGCTGATGAAGAAGTGATAGGTTGAAGCTTTTTACTTACCTGCTGTAGAAATCATCTCTGTAGTAGTCGTAGTCAAACTCATAGCCACTGGGGACAAAAATAAAACAAGCATTGTTTTCATTGTGTTCTGTGCATACATTAGGAACAAGAAAAAAAAAAAACATAAAAAAGGAGGTAAAATCTGGAACACTGGCATTTAGGCTGAATAATGTATTCAGTGGTTTTTTAAAGGAAGAGGCTGACATTTTGGAAAAATATCATCGTCTTATTAAAGGTTTTATTAAAGAAGACTCTTGATTTGAGTATACATGAGGTGTACTGTCACTCAAAAGGGTTTTAAAAGCATATGTTACTCTATTCATGTAGACCAGTTCTTTTGTGATTGTGATTAATATAGCTATCAGGAGCATTAGTAATATTTGAAAAACTTTTTTTTCTTTTTGAGAATTCAGTGAGGAAGACTCTTGGTCACTGAGGTGACAAAGAACCTAATGGTCACAAAGACACAGCTCCAGTTTTAACTTGTGGAATGATCAAGAATGTGGCCAGACAGACATGGTAGTCTGCTTGAACTTAACAGAAATGTTGTGAGAAATACACCATTTCTACTATGAAGCATGGTGGTGGGAGCGTCATGTTGAGATTGTGGGGGGGCGGGGTCTTATACCAGAAACTGATAAACAAGTCTGTATACAAGGCAAGATGACAGCAGCCATATATATATATATATATATATATATATATGAGAGAGAGAGTTAACCTGCTTTACAGTGCTCGCTCTACAGTGAGAAGACCATATTTCAACACAGAAATGACCTGAGGCAAACATTCAAAATATGAAAGCTTCAGGAGCCCCCTGTAAATGTCTTTTAGTGGCGCAGCCAGAGCTCGGACTTAAATCACACATCTGTGCGCTAAGGCTGTCCATCCAACCTGACTGAAGTCGAGAAAGTATACACAGACAAATTGTAGAAAATACCCCGAAACAGGTCTGCCACCCAAGAATCATACCACACGAGAAGCGCTTGAGGCTGTGATTGCTGCCAAAAGTACCTCAAATAAGAACTAAGCCATTGCTGTGAATACTTATGTGACTATTTGAATTGTTTACATGAAAAAATCCAGATGTATGTGAAAATATCTTTTCAGTTTGCCATAATGGGCTAGTTTGCACTGGATCCCTGAACTGACTGCTGTGTTGCTTAGTATTCATGATGCTGTTTGTTCACTAATGTTGTCTAACAAACCTCTGAGGCCTTCACAGCCCAACAGTCATACTGTTTGATTTTTTTTATTTTGTTTATTCTTTTGTTTTTTTGGCTGCATCCATTTCTTTCCATTTCACATTCCTCGTTGATCACAAACAAACTGCAATAAAGTACACAGAAGCTTTTAGCTGTTATGTGACAAATAGTGGGAGAAAAGAAAGAAATTCTGATGGTTGACATCAAAAATTTGCAAACATTCTCGTCAGACTATTTGCTTTTTCTCATCTTCAGAAGGTGATAGGACTATACTGGTTTTTATTTAGACTGCAATTTAAATACTGATAAGTGCAAACATTTTGTTGTCAGCATTTGAAATAATATAGCATAATATAAGTGAATTATGCTAAATTGCATACTAATAAAATATATAATTTTGCAGATACAATTAGGATTATTTAGCTTTGAGGGGTTAATGTTAATCTACACAAACAAAACAATTTAATTTCTCTGAATTATTTCTTTGGTCTTTTTCTAGACTAATGTTCTGTTATTGTTCTATCTGCTTGATTTTAAATTCAAACAGGATTGACAAAATTTGAAAGCACCTTTTAATAATAACAGGAATGCTTCACAATCCAAGCTCCATCCTCAAAAATTTTACCTCCATCCTGCAGTAAATTATTATCCACATTGTTCTGTGTTTTCATAGAAACACCATAAAGTCCAAAAGTTCCCTGTATCAGCAGGGATGCCATGTCGGCTTTCGGTTTTTAATGCATTAATTAAGATAGATTAAGAATAAGACAACAAACTTGTGGATTCATTCGACATTTCTACAATAAAAATGAAAAAGACAAAATCATTACTAAAAAGCTATAACAAAAGATGACTTTTTGTCATGATCCGTGGTTTTCTGTGTGTTTTTGAGTTTTTCAATGTGTTCCTGTTTCCCTGTGAGTCTCTGTCCTGTCTTCCCCGTTGATTGTCTCCCAGGTGTGTCTACTTACCTGATTACCCTCCATGTGTATTTAAGCCCACCTGTGTCTGTGTTCTTCGTCGGGTCCTTGTCGTTGTCAGTCAAGTAAGTCGGTTTTTGTAGCCTCGTAGAAGTCGTCACAGTAGAACTGGGAAGTCCTGTGGTGGCGTGGCTCTTATTTTGTCAGTCTTTGTTTAGTTGCTGCCGGTGCTGAGTTTTTGTTTCCACTCTGCCGTGTTGCATGTTTTGGACTGTTTAGAGCTATATTTGATTATTAAAGACGTCAACTTCACTACATCCTGGGTCCTGCGTTCGATCTCACCACCAACCAACACAATTCATGACAGAAGGACCCGACCAGTAAAGGTGAGGATCGCGGCAAACATCATGGACCCAGCAGACCGTCGCTACCTGATCGGCGAGATCAGGAAGTATCAGGCTGAGTTGGCAAAGCCATATTCCGCGGCCGCACGGCTAAACGCAGCTACCAGGATAGCGATCCACCTGGAGAAATGGGCTCCGTTTCTCCCTCAGGTGTGGCTGGGGGAGTTACTCCAGGATATAGAGCAGGAGTTTCAGACGGCTAAGGAAGTGCTGTCTGCAAATTCCCAACCTCCCAAGCTGGATTCTCGCTCCACCACCTCTGCTCCGTCCGAGCTTCCTGAGTCTGCTCCGTCCGAGCTTCCTGAGTCTGCTCCGTCCGAGCTTCCTGAGTCTGCTCCGTCCGAGCTTCCTGCCGGCCGGCCCCTCTGCCGGCCATCCGGAACCACCAACCGGCCCCACGGGCCCGAGCGCCTCCTGCTGCGGTGGCGGGAACCACCGGACCCGCCTCCACGTCTCGGCTTTCTGCGCCGGAGACCTCCACGTCTCGGCCTTCTGCGCCGGAGACGCCGCCCGCCGGATCCGCCTCCACGTCTCGGCCTTCTGCGCCGGAGACGCCCCCCGCCGGATCCGCCTCCACGTCTCGGCCTTCTGCGCCGGAGACGCCGCCCGCCGGACCCGCCTCCACG
>NW_006800090.1:1426769-1444735 GCF_000485575.1 Poecilia formosa | reverse complement strand
TCAAACTCAATATTGTAGATGTCCTTGGATTTAAGGAAAGGGTATTGAGCTGTTGGGGTTGTTACTGGGTCCATGTTGTTCCTCACCTCGTTCTTCGTCGGGTCCTTGTCGTTGTCGGTCTTTGTAGCCTCGTAGAAGTCGTCACAGTAGAACTGGGAAGTCCTGTGACGGCTTGGCTCTTATTAGTTTGGACCGCCACCCTAGAACTGGAAAGTCCTGTGGTGGCATGGCTCTTATTTTGTCAGTCTTTGTTTAGTTGCTGCCGGTGCTGAGTTTTTGTTTCCACTCTGCCGTGTTGCATGTTTTGGACTGTTTAGAGCTATATTTGATTATTAAAGACGTCAACTTCACTACATCCTGGGTCCTGCGTTCGATCTCACCACCAACCAACACAATTCATGACACTTTTTTGCTTTCTGCTCATAAAGAGAAGGGAAGACGTGTAACATACGTAAAGAGAACATTAAAAAGCACCAACGTAGACTTTCCCATTTTCTTCTCTCTGACTGCAGACAATTAGAAGACGATCCCAGTTGACAACAAAAAATTATGAAATAATATAAACTCATCACACGCACCTGTAAATGGATGAGAGAGGTCTCTTGGAGAGAATCTTCGGTCTGTATGGTTTTGGTTCTCCCGCCATGTTGATATCTGGAAGTGAACACATGGTTAACGTTTATTAGAGTGCCACCCTATAATTCAGACAGTCATCAGCAGGGATGCCATGTCAGCTTTAGGTTTTTAATGATTAATCTTAATCTTAGTTCTTTTTTCAGCAAAACAGAACCACTGTATAATGCTACCACCATGCTTAACATGCTAATGCTGGTATTAGTCTTGAAAGCCTTACATTTACATTCTCTAATTCAAAGAATGTAAACCATTAAAAATACTCACAGCAACTTTTAGCTTTGATTAAATTCCAAAAATGTACATTTTGCTGTCAGAAATTCTTTTAGTCTGACCCTCTGAGGTTACGGTAATGTAAAGCTTGTTTAGTTTACGAGTTTATGACATAAATAAGTGTTGGTGGTTCTTCTTACACATCCTTTCCCATTTTGTTTCATTTGGGAGCTGTAATGCCGGTCAGATGTTTGAACCTTGGACATTTTTAGGTGATCTAATGTGATGATAATCTCAAATTCACATTTGAGATTATCAAATATGGACTAACATTATGTTTCTGCAAAGTCCCAACCTCGACTGAGCCTAAAAGTCTCTGTTTGCTTGTAATACCGTGTCTCAACATTAATTTTGAGCTTGTCCATGCAGGCAAAAGTAAAATAAAATAACTCAAAATTAAAATAATCATCTGTGGGAGAATAAAGTTTAAAGAAAAATAAATAAATAAATAAATAACAGGAAAAAAGACACCGGAAGACATGCAAGCAATTGATAATGCAAATCAGTAATCTTCAAACTCTGGGAATCTGGAGAAACCACTCAGGTAAAACAAGAAAATGTTTGGGATTCAAACAAAAACCCACAAAAACCTTCAGCTGACATACAGGACTATCTGGAAAAAAGCAGCGCGACTCTTTCAAGGAGACATTTGAAGATAAACGAGAGCAACACATGATCCAGACGAATGATATTACTAAGCTGGTGCTACAAAACATTCTGCTTCCAATATGCTGAGTGATAGTGACAAACCTAAAAGCCAGATTAGACCAAAACTGAACTTCCTTGGCATGACAGGTTGATTACTGATGTTTTGGGAATGTGGAGCTTAAAAAAACTAGTGTGGCAAAATGAATTCAGCACGTTGGAAAACTTGCATTCATCATCCTGAAAGCTGCGAATAAGACGTACTTGGACGCTTCAAAATGACAATTATTCCAAACACAACCCTGAGATGACCTCTTATTGGCTACAGCAGGAAGATGAGAAGCTTCTGGAGAGGTCATCTCAGACTTATGATGTGGCTGAGCCACTTTGGGGAGAATAAACTCAAGGACTTACAAGAACTGGGGGCTTTTTGCCAAGAATAATGGGCAGCTTTACTGTCTGAGAAGATTAAATTCCTCACATCGACATCCAGCTCTTGATGTTAAAAATCACAACAGTCGTTTGCTGAAAGAGCTGAAATAAATTATTGCAATCCTAAAATTGTCATGTCTGTGACGAATGTTGGGGAACCATTGATTGGAATTATACGTTACAATTACTGAAGACAAATGCATGAAAAATGCATGAACAGATTGTCGAGCACTTTTAAACCTGCATGACTTTGTGTAATGAAAATAAATTGCTTTTTATTTATTTTAGATTTTCCTGTAAGTGCTATAAATCTGACAGCCAGTGTTGAGCATATTATAGCAAAGAAATCGGAAATGAAATAATGAAATGGTAGCATAGAGAAATGTTTCTAGGCGAGTTGATATTTTAAACATATACAATTATTTAAAGTGTAACTAACCCCCGAATCAACTTTCTTTTGCACATAAACTGTTTGAATTTTGACATTTTTTTGTAAATTTGTTTAATTCTGCATTATTTTGCCTAAAACCATCTCAGCGCTGCCCTCCTGAGGACAAACGATGCCTAATCAGTTGATTCCTCCAAATGGTACAGATTTACTTCACCCCGCCCCAAGTTCAGGTATAAAAGCCAAACCACTCAGACTCACAGTTTTTTGATTAAAAAAAGTCTCTACAGATGTCTGGAAAGTATCAGTGCTTCTCTCATCCTGACCGCATCAGTTTGTGACCGCACAGTTTAAGTTATGCAAAAGGACAATGATTAAAGCACACCGGCTGGTCCACATCCAAATTGTTTGGCTTTATGCAGGCGTAGTCAAAGTCTGGATGTAAAAACTGATTGAAATGCTGTAGGCTGACCTTGAACATGTCATTAATGCTAAAAAAAAAAAAACTCCAAATATGGCTCAGCCAAAACAATTCAGCAAGGAAGAGTGAGCCAGACTGTGATGTAAAATACTGCAGCCGGATTTCTGAAATGCTTGACGACATCCTATTGTTGTCAAGAGTGAGACAACCAGGCATTAGGTTGCATTTCAAATTCCTTTAAAGTATAATTGAATATTTTCAGCAAGTACACTCTGTTTTATATTAAATTCAGGAAAGCTATTTTGAATTTATATAGTTTTAACTTGCTTGAATAACAACTCGAATCCTGAACATTTTCTGTTTACAGAGTTGTTAAAAAGATGTATTGTCACAACAGGAAAGAAGTCAAACTTAGAGATGACAGTGAATTTCATTAGTGGAAAGAACCAGATTATGCAAGACAGAAAGAAGGCTCAAAGTCAGTGTTAGAACAGAGCGGGGGGAAAAAACCAACAAAGAAATCTCCTTTAAGTGCATTAGTGAGATACTGTGGCTGATCTGTAGGCTGCTCACGGCTCCCATCATGACTGACATCCCCTCTCTACCTGCCAAGAACTGTGCTGCATTAAAGCCGGCGCGTATCATTGCATTCAGTCTGTCAAGCTTGCTGTCAGCGCCTCTGCTCAAAATCAGCTCAATGTTCCCTGAGTGCTGCTCAAGGACATACAAAAACACAAACAACCTTTTTAAAAAACTCACTGATGATAAAACATCTGCAGCTCCAGGGATCTGGCTGTAGAAACATGTCACAACAGGGTCTGAAGTTAAGTCAGTGTATCTGAAGGTGAAGCAAGTGCAAGAGATGATGATAAATCCTCAGCTGCAATGTTAACATTCTGAACTTATGAATTGGAAAGATTCTTAGATATGTTTCCATATTCCTCTGGTGTTTCTGTTCTTTCAGGCTCACATCAAAACAACGTCTAGATCTTTCCAAACACTTTCCGTAGACTCGCCACAGTGCATCCCTCCTCATCTGCTCTCTATCTTTAGATTGCCTTTATTTCCTCTTCCAATCCCTAATGGACTAATGGAGTGGGGACGTGTCGGCGGCTCCGAGGTGCTTGGGGACAGCTGTACCATTATCATTAGGACAGAGGACGACATGAGCAAGCTTCACATTGTTAGAGCGTCTTCTCCTCTAGTTCCCCACTAGGATTATCAAAGAGCGAGCGGAGCACTAAAAAGCACTCTAAAACGACCACCTCCGTCCCTCCACCCCCTGGCAGACACACACACACATAGAGCTTCTGATTAATTACAGTCATTATTCTAATCATATACAAAAGTGGCATGAATATGGGTGTGTGTGCTTGCAGACAGACTTGTTTGCCCGAGCATCCATAAAAGTTGAGACTGGATGAAGAGCACAAAGAGACTGTGTTGCTAAGCAATAGCCACTTAGGACTTGATGGATACTATAAACTATGAGCAGCATCACACTGAGGGGGGGATTAACAGGTTATTTATGATTGAACCATTATGAACTGGTTGGCTGCAACTGGAGCCAGCAGCTACCAACTCAAGGTGTGACAGTGATTGACTATTAAGGGGTTCTCTTGCTCAGGACAAATTGCTGGAAAAAACAGATTTAAGGAATAAACTTTTAGACTCTGATATCGGAAACACAAAACAGCAGAATGTTAATCCGTTTAAGATTTAAGAAATTATTCATTCAAACTGGAAAAGATTACGACACCCATTAAACACTGAGATCTTTCTTGTGAAATGTTCACATAACGAAGTCTACTCTTACTTTTTATGTATCTTGGAAAGACAAAGTATTAAGTATTAAATTGTACTTCATAAAAAATACCCACAGAGAACCCACACACACATGCTTTATCCAGAAAGACTAGGGTGGGATTTGAACCTGTGACCTTCCTGTTGCAAGGCAATAACACTAGCAGCTGTCCCACCATGCAGTCCATCTTATTCCAGTTAGCTGAAACAATTTGACTGGGGCACTTCAGCTAATCGCTAAAACAAAAATGTGCTAAAATCCTCAGTTTAATCTGTTAGGTGTTTAAAGAGTTTCTTGCTTTTCAGACATTTTAAGGTCATCAAACAATAACTCTGTTGAGGATAAAATATGATTAGGAAAATAAGGAAATCACAGAATATCTTGCACAAAGGTTTGTAAAGACTGTAACTCAGAGCACCTGCAACACATTAATTCTTCCAGATTGTAAGATCTGACCTACAGATTTTTAGTACATGTTTTTCATACCAAGGAACAGGAGAAGTTCAAAAATATTTACAAGACACACTGAGAGAGCTCGCTTCTCTACAGGCTGCTGTGAGAACTAAGCTCTTTAGCTCTTTATCTTTTGCAGCTGCAGACTGAGCTCAGACAGATGACCTACAGAGAGGCAAAGCAGAGAAAGCTTATTCCACACAGTGTCCATAGGCATGATAAAATATATTACACATATCATAAAGTTCAACAGTTATGAGACTTTAGCAAGATACAAAACATTCTGTTAAAACCTCAGTGAAATTAAGAGCTGGGCTTGATCCATTTCTGAGCTGTTTTTTTTATTCAGTCTTTGGTGAATTTGATGGTAATTCTTTTTTTTTTTGTGGTTGTTATGTTTTAGGGTTAAGTTCTGATCCATTTTTTTTAAATATGGTCTCTGATAATCCTAAAGCACATGTTAGGATGATCAGTCTCTTTCTTACTGCAGAGTCACATCCTGTCAGATCATAAAACAAGAAGGGATGTTGCCTATTCCACTGTGACATTTTAAGGTCTATTAAGATTTCTTTTAGTCTCCTGCTGTCCAGGTTAACCTGCTTGGAAAGCCAGACCAGAGTATGTTAGTAGATACTCTCAATATCCTCCACTTGTAGACTCTTAAATTATTTTGAAACATCTTCAAATCTTTTACCAGGCTTGACTGAGTTTGGTAAAAATCTGTTGATTTTACAAATTGAGGAGCAAACTAAACATCTCACATGTAGAAACCAAAGCTAAGCACCTGGTGTCATTTAGGAGAGTCTGCGAGGTTGAAGTGCCTGCCCTTCACAGACATGGAGGGCTGTATTCAGGTCTTAAATCTCCTTCCTTTGGGTCATGGTATTGTCAATCATTTTAATGAGACCAACTAGTTAATAATGAGTTTTCCTTTCACTCATGTGCTTTCTCGTTTATTCCTTATTATTTGATTCTTGAACACAAAACGACAGGATTTCCAATTGGGATGACAGAGTTTTTTACATCAGAGACAGAAGCTTAAAACCTTCATTACATTAATTTGTTGGTCGTTAGACTCTACTAAACCTTGTTTATAAAAACGAACATAAGGGGATCCCATTTTTTTCTACATGAAACTTTAAATGGAGAAGTAAAAGAACAGAAGGCTTGGATGAAAAACACAATGCACTTAATATTTAATTGAAGATGCTGTGTTCTCTTGTTGGTCTCGCTATAATGAGAGATTATGTCCAAATGGAAAGCTGCTAAAATAATAATAATAAAAAAAATTTAAAATCATCCTTCAGCTCTACAAAATGTCTTTGGCTATTGATTTGTAGTAATTATTCTTCCCTAAACGTACATTTGTTTTGTTTTTCGATCCAGGTTTTCTGAAAGTATAAAGCCTTTTACTATACTCTACATGCTGTGCAGGTAACGTTGACATTCTCTAACTCTACATTTCTACTAGCAGGGATAATTGGAGGTCACTTTTACTTATCTACCTCAGATTTTGTTTATCTTGGTTCTTTTTTCTGCTCATTTCTATTGACAATCATTTCAATTCTGACTATTTCCTTCATAAACTCTCAAATGTTTTTAAAAGAATAGCAAGAATTACTGACAAATAGAGCTGCAATAAGGTACTGGGTTCAAATCCTGGTCTACACGTCCACCCAGTCAAAAAACATAGACTGTAGTTTGTCCTGCGTGCGTGTGTGTATGTGTGTGTGTGCTTGCGTGTGTATGGTTGGATATAATCACCAGCCCTCCCTGGAATCAAGGACAAGTGGATATAAACAATGAAGGGGCCATTTAGCCTAACTCTGGCATTAACATGTTTTGCATCATTGTCAGTTATTTTTTTCTCTCCTTTCATAATTTCATGTACTGGTTTAAAAAAAAGTCCCATCTGGATTATCAATTTAGTTTCCTTTTCATTTTCTTCTCAAATAGTCTGTTTTTAAATGAGTCATGCTGTTTTTTATAGGACTAGCTCCAGGTTCATGAGACCCCAGTGTAACTTTATCCGCCTCCAACAGAAAAGATGAGTTTTTATGCGTCCGACCTGGATCCCTGAAGCAGACAGCCGTCTCCACCTCAGGGCCCCTGACTTACTTAAGACTCATTTATGTTAATGAAGCCGAGCCTGTGAGTACATTGCTCTGTTAGTGAGGGCGTGTTTGTCTGTTTCAACTCACCTCTGCGCGCCACAGAGTGGTGACTATTAGATGGACTGGGCAAACACAATCTCAATACCTCCGACTGGTATTTCAGATTGTTTTGAACCAAATATCCACAAAAGTGTCAGAGGTTCAACGGTGCACAAACTGTATGAAGACTGTTTAAAATGTTGTGACAGAATAACCATAAACTTTTATGTAACTTCTTAGGGTTTTATTTAAAAGACCAACACAAAGTAGCGCACGAATTTGGAAGATTGCCTTCAAATGCTTTCCAAATAAAAATCTGATATGTTTGCTGTGCATTTGTATTGATCCCCCGCTGAGGAAATATTTTTGTAGAACCACATTTTGTTTCAGCTAGACTGAATTTTTAAAATAATTCTTCTTCTTTCTTTTAAAATAGCTAAAGTCGGATTAAATGAAGACCATCCAAGAACTTCAATCTTCTAGATTTAGCTTCGAACTTTAATGGGTTAACATTCTAATAAATTAATCTGCTGCATGTTCACGGTACTGCTGGAAAGTGAAACCCCACCCTAATCTCATGACTTTTTCAAACTCTTAAGCTTGGCACACGGTGTGCAGTTTCAAAATGCACGCAGCATCAGAACGTGTTGCACTGATAGAGCTCAGCGTCATTAAATCTTAATGTTAACTCGCACCAAGTGATTCTGGTTACATGCCAGGCTGCTGGACTTATTGCTGCATCCCCACAGGATCCCAGTCCAACAATGAATAGACAGCGGGTTGCAGCAATTGATGAGCTTTTTATTGGAGTCAAACGCTGAAACAAGAGAGGAGGAGGACAGAAAGAGACAGCTGAGAAAACTCATGAATATGTAAAAAAAAAAGGAAGAATTAAACGTCACTCCCTGCAGCAGTCAGACTGCATGATATTGCCAAAAAATATCAGAGGCTGCTTCATGTGTATCGCAGGTCATCTTCAGAGGTGGGTGCAATGAGTTGAGGCAACTTGAGTAACTGTAAAAACTGCTGCACCAAATTTATTTTAACTTCTCATTTTTGGAATAAAGCTTCTCTTACTAATGACCACTGAGCTAAGCTCACAACCAGAGATAAACAATGTTGGCCAAGATGTGAACCTGGTTTGCACCAAACATGTCTTTCAGCAGTTTGGTGGACTGAAGAAACACATCCACACAGCATGATGCTGCCACCACCATGTTTCAGTGTAAAGATGGCGTGTTCACAATGGAGTGTTTCCATTTTTAGGTGGATGTGAATGTAAGTTTGCAGTTGTGCCACTCTTAGATGAAATTACGCACACGTGGATGGTTTTTGATAAGGTGACTTCTGGAAGTGGGTTGGCAGCACTGGATTTTATTTAAAGGTATAAGAGTGAAGTGGCATAAAGGCAAACGCATGCCACACTTTCCAGATTTTTATTTATAAAACAACTGGAAAACCGTGAATCATTTCGCTACATAGAAGAGTCTAATACATGAAATACTAATAACAAAACAGTAGATGTTTTTTTTTTTTTTTTTGCATGAACTTTATGTTTATTTATTGTTGCTGGTCTTATTCTTTTATGTATTTTGTTGCAGCACAACATAAATTTATCCTGTGGGAGAAATAAAAAAAACCTTGAAGGCACTGCAGCTGTTTCTGTTGAGACAAGCACGACTTCCAGAGAAGTTACTTTAACATCGGTCATTAGACTTTAGGCCTTCTGCTGCTATTTTGTGTCGTTCAGCCAAAGTGATGCAGCGGTGCGCTGTCTAAACGTTTAACACATAAGCGACCTTGAGTGTTGCGGTAAATGCTGTTTGGGAAATAAAACAGGGGGGGGCTGTTTTCCTTCCTCCTCTTATGGCTGAATAGAATTTTTGGCAGACAATGGATCACACCTCGCACAGAGGAAGCTCCATCGCCTCGATGACACGCATCCTGAGAGCAGGTGAGCTGTGTTTGATTAAGAGATCATCCGGGGTACCCGCATGAATGCAAATGTGCACCTGAGAGACGCCCGGCATGACACCGCTCCACAGATTCCATCTACAGCCTGTAAATCCGACAGCTGGGACTTGCACTAATCTCCCATCACGGTTCAAGGGCAGAGGTCTCTTTTATTGCACCTGTGAGTGTCGGCTCGCTCTGGGCTCGGAGACCGACGGCTCCGACCGAGGAGAAGCCGCAGTGAGTGGGAGTGGGCTGCAGTTTTAGGTGTAATTTTATGTGTATTCAAGCTTGGGGACTTGCATATTTACTGTAGCTGTCAAAGCAAATCAGGATGAAATCAGATTGACATGTACATGTTACAATTAAACCATGAGTCAGGCGCACTTTCTCACATAAACAACATTTACATATTCAATATATCAATTTGTCTAAGCTTGTAAGGTTCTTGAGTGAACTAAAAGATATTTTAAAACAAAATTAGCATTTTTCTTTAAACTAAAACTAGGATAAATACCCCAGGCAAACCAATTTGCCGCTCTGCAGCCCATTTGAGGTAGAATTTACCGACCTAAAATCTAAATGCAGAGCCGAGCTCGGAGAGTTTTTTTTTTTTTTTTTTTAAAGCAAGTAGGGCTGTGTTTCTGCTCACTCATCAGTCAGGCACAGGATGTATCCTTGGACATGCTATACAGCACACTTCCATATAAATACTGCAGTTACTTTCCCTTACCTTGGCTGCATCATATTTTATTACAGCTGAATCCTTAAGCAGTCAGTTATTTTTGTTTGCTTGTTTTTTAATGGCACAGATCAGCAGTTCTTTCCAAAACCATAAATTAATTGAGATTTAAGCTTGAAAGGTTTCAGTTTCTGGAAAAAAAAAAAAAAACTCAATCTGATTAGTTTGTTTCAATGCATCAAAGGATGAAGCGTCCTAAGCAGGACCAGAAACTGCTTTTTGTTCATTTCCAAATGGTTTTTCGACGTCAGAACAGTCGAGACTCTCATTTTCCCTCTATATGCTTCAAAAAGAAAAAAGAACTAAATCCATACAAATTACTTTGTTAGTTTAGTTACTGTATCTCTTACTATAAAATAAAATATTTAAAAAATGTTCTATCATCTTTGCAACCAGCATTACGCTCATTTATGAGACTGAGCTATTTTTTTTTATTTTTTTTTTAACCATTTTTGTTCAACGGTGACCTTCCTTTATGCCTTTTTTGAGTTTTTCTGAGGTAATTTTGATGTATGGAAAGTTGAAGTTTCAACACACCAAAGAAAACTCAACACTCTGCACTGGTGGAGTCTGATGACAGCACTCAAACCTTACTGATTGACTGGAATCGACTTGTTGTTTTCGGCTTTCAGTCGTTTCAGATGGATGTTCTTTAAAAAAAAAAAAAAAAAAAACAGACTTGCAGAACAAATACATCCATGCTACCTTACAACACATGAGTATTTTTGATTTTTTTTTATTAACCCATAATAAACATATTGTCATAACCTGAAGATTCAAATGATTTAAACTTTCATCTTTCCTACAGCTGCTAAGGGATTTCCATCTCTTTTCCATTTTGGCATCGTTTTATTATGATGCAAGAACTTGGCTTTAATGTGCAATGCTGTGAAACACACGGGGCCTGGTCCGGTACTTCCACCTGTCCACAGGCTCATTAATCTCTGCAAGCAGCTGGAAAACAAACTGCTAGCTGCTTGAAACCACTTGTACATCTGCTCCAAAAAGTCAGCTGTCTCCCTCGTGAGGTGACCGTAGAAACATGGATCTTTAAAAAATATCTTTGGAGTGCAACATCATCCATATCATGTTCCATAATCCTGTGTTCCTGCACATGTTTTATTCCAAACTTCACAGACTCAAATTTACAGAGTTCTCAGTCCTCATTATCCATGAATTATGAATTTGTAGAAGATATTTCTGCAGTGACCAGGCTTTAAATACAGAACCTCTACAAACCAGAGATAGACAGAAAGAAGAACATGGAAGGAAGGATCCTATTTGACCTAAATATACCGAAAAGTCATTGTTTTACAGATTGCTTAGAAATTATGTGAATTATTAACATTCACTTCAATGACAATACTTCTTAGTTAAGAGAAGTCTTGTTCAACATTTGGATCTCAAACCCATCAGAGCTGAAGTTTCCAAATAACATATGCAGCTCCATGGACAAAAGTCCCTTCAGCAGTCAATATTCAATTTGATAAGTAGCGTGAGCCTTGCTCACAAAACGTCAGTAAAGTCAAATATTTTGTTTCTAGAGGACTAATTAAGCAGTTTGAGGAAATTCAAAGTATTTTTTAAACAACAGAGTCCCTAGTCGTGCATATCACCACTTTAGGCAAGTTACTGAAAAAGAATGACAAACTTTACTGAAGATCAAAAAAGCCTTTTTGGATTGCTGGATCTTGTTTGTATACAGAGACGTTTAGTTACTGAAAAACAAAACAGAGAAGTTCAAGGATGCTGAAATCTGGTGAGGCTTGTTTTGATTAAAGTTAGATGTTTCTTAGCATTATAGTTTTCAATTGCACTGACTATAAGCCCAGGGTTTTTTTGTTATTAGTTCTGTTATGTAAATGTCAACCAATATTTTAAGGAACATTTTTGTGCTGCAAATAAAAAAATGAAAAAATCTTTGATGGCTAATAACTAACCTGTGAGAACAACAGCAGCTTTGGTGACAGCTTTAATGTCATTAGATTCTCCCTGCACTTGCCAAACTCATAAGATCTTTCTTTAAAATAAACAAGATAGTTTTATGAAGATGTAAATCTGCTGTTACTTTCAACAGGCTTCATGATCATGCAGGATTGTGATCAGCTCATAGGAACTGTAGATAGACAAGCTTACTGCCTTCTGAAAAACACCATTTTGTTTTTCAAAGCAACCTAAAAAAAGCAGTGCATTTAATCTGGACTTTACAAACTAAAAAAATGTAGTGCATATCTTTTAGAAGAAAATTGAGATATTGTTTTCATTTTTCACAAATAAAAAATTCAAAGATGCATTTTGTTCAGTTCACTTTACTCTGATACCTCTAAATAAAACCAATCTTTACTAAACATAGTCCACCTGTATTTTATTGAACTTACATTCTGCAAAGGCTTCATAACAAAACAAACAGTCTGGCGTAGCTAACACTTTGAACTCCCAACAGTGAAACATGGTGTGGCTGCATCATGCTGTGGGAATGCTTTTTTTTTTTCAACAGGAACAAGGAAACACAGAAACTTTACTGAGTTTGAGATTCACCTTCCAGCGGGACAACAATCCTAAACATACAGCCAGAGCTGCAGAGGAACGGCTTAGATCAAAGTCTCCTTTTGTGGCAGAAGAAGCCAATCCACGAAAATCCAATGGAAAACATGCTGTGAAACTTTAAATTGTTGTTGGCAGACTCTCCATCTCATCTAAGTAAGTTTGAGCTTTGACAAAGAAAACGATTTCAGTCTGTATATGTGCACAGCTGGTAGAAATGTAACTTGGATGCCAGTTCCTTGAGATGCTTATTTGCAAAACATATTAAAATGTATACATTTTCGACACTTCACAATTACTGTATCCTTTGAGTTGGTCTATCAAATAAAATACATCACATAATTTTGCCTGGCACTGCACTGTTGAGCTGAGAGTCTTCAATCTGCAATAAATAACCGAAGTGTGATTAAAATCTGAAACAAACAAGGAGCCTTCTCCTGTAGCAATTACAACAGAGCATTCTGCATTGTAATTATAGTACATCCACCTATATCTATTTTATCAATACGTGATTACTGTGTACAAAATGTATGCACAGTGCATGTAAAAATACAGCACCCTGTCCCTGCTTATATTAGGCCAGAGGCCAGGTACACCCTGAATAGCCTGAGGGTTGAATGCAGGGCACATGAGGTTCATTAATACCATGCATTATTCATTTAATCACAGCTATATTACCCATGCAAAAAGTGTCTGTCAGCACTGGCACGCACAGGAGCACACACACCTGGAGCTGTCATGTGCATCCAACCCTCTGAACAACTCCCCTTTCCTGAAAGGGTGACAACCTGAATGCTCATTTCACTCACAGAACAAGCAGATTAAAGCTGCAGTCAGCAAACACGCTACAGTACGGGCAGCAGTCTCATTGACTATCAACACAACATCGTGATCACAGGAAAGGAAAGCATGTGGGTTTTCTCTGTTGGATGAAGCGCTGCTAGTGTTGATGCAAGATTTGCATGGTTGCTTGTTCTTCTTGTCACAAAAAATAAAGAGCTCCTGAATAACTGAAAACAAACAAACAAAAAATGTTTTGGCACGTTAAAATAACACTATTAGACTTAAAGGCAGAGCTCAGGCTCTTCAATCCGGAGATTATTATCAGAATTAGAAGAAAATCCAACATAAACAAACGTAAAACGTGGTTAATTAACTTTTAATCTATTTTCTAAAACTTAAGAATTGAACCAGAAAACAAAAATGTACCAAGATAAACTTGAGCGACCTTAAATTCGCTAATTAAAAACAACAACAACAACTCACATCTCTGGTTGCGACGCCTGCCTTTGTACATGGTCATGTCGATGCGAATAAAACCCCGACGCTTCTGCGCTGCAGCCGAGCCGCTTTCTCTGTCTGCGGACTGTCTGCTGGCGGCGGAACACCAGAACCTCCAGACCCCCAGCAGAGCCGCTGCGGACCGAACCATCTGCCCGCCTGCTCCGGGGGGCGGGGAGAGCCGGGGAGGCGGAGCGCTCAGTACAGCAGCCCAAAGTTAAACTAAAACCGCCTTTTACTCTTCCTGGTTGACTGAAGAACCGAATAAAATGTGTGTTTTTTTTATTGTTCTGATAGTTGTACAGGGGCTTTGTGAAGACTGTGAAACATTGTAGATTTAAGAAAGAAAGAAAGAAAGAAAGAAAGAAAGAAAGAAAGAAAGAAAGAAAGAAAGAAAGAAAGAAAGAAATAATTTTTTTGTATTTCAAATAAAAATTATAGTTAGTTAGTTAGTTAGTTAGTTAGTTAGTTAGTTAGTTAGTTAGTTAGTTAGTTAGTTAGTTAGTAGACATAATAAAGATAATCTCAGATCAGATTTCCAACAGGGTGACCAACCTCAACTTCAAAATCCAACATGGCTGCTATACTGCAGTCATAAAATGTATCTTTCACATATATAGACACTTGTTAAATCCCTATTTTTGAACTTTTTCTTTCTTTGTAGTTCAAATGCATAGACATGAATTTAAAACACTTTTAGATTTCATTAGCTCTAAGAGTAAAATCATCATAACTAACAGAAACGAGGTTTTGAAAACATCAGTTTGTGTATAATTCATCTATACAATGTGATGGAGTTACTGAAATTAATGAGCCTTTACATATTAGTGTAATTTATTGAATGTGCACATCTAGCTGCCTAATTAAAAGAGCTGTGGCTGGTTCCTCTTCAGCTGAGTTTCACCAGTAGCGGTCATCTTTCAGACAGTCTTTCAAGCAATGCCTTCTGAAGCCAAGATAAGCTTTTTTCTCCTGGTTTCAGAAAAGAAGAAAGCTTTCCTTATCAGATCAAACTCTTCTCTCTGTAACCCACATGTGTCAAACTCAAGGCCCGCGGGCTACATCCGACCCAACAGAAGTCTTTATGTGGCCCTCAAGACTTTAGAAATATAACCTTCAAGCTAACAGTTGTGTGTTTAAATATTATTTTGTCAGTCAAACAGCCAAAGTCCATTGGTGTGAAAAGATTTTTAACGTTATTTTATCTCCAGAATGCAGAGACAGGTATTTGTTCATATTTTAACAGTATTGGCAGTTTTATCAGTACATTCTGATTCGAACATCAAGCTCTGCTTACATTTCCCCCTCCAATACTCCACACAAGCCTCTTCCTGTCAGCCACTGGTTTTCTTCAACACCCGCCAACAACACACGGACCGGGAACATTCCCAGAATCTCTAACACTCTGCCAGAGAGTCACCAGTTTAACTGTAAAAGTAAAACCTGTAACCTTTCATCGCACCAAAAAAGTACTAACACTTTGGAATCCACAGGAATTTGCTTGAGAGACTCTCTCTATATACTTTGTCACCTTATGATGACTTAGAAAGTGTTCCTGAGAAGAACGATATCTGGGTTTCCCTCGTCAATCTGTTGTGACTCAATCTTGGATAACAGGACGTCAATAATGTATGAGTGAGTGAATGGATGAATAATTAAGGTGGTAGGATTCTCCAGCTAAAGGCTGACTAAACATAGCAAATCTACTAGAAACCATGAAACTATCCAGCAGATTTAACATATTTATGCAGAATTTTGTCTTCAAAGATCAACACTCAGAGAAAAATATTTAAACACTGAACGTGTCAACCTTAAATTAATTTCAACCAGACGTGGAGTTAAAGTGTATTACATGCATTCTGGAATGAATATTTTTATTTATTCAGACACATAAAATACTGATATTTTCTTTGCAGTTAGTGCTTTTTAAAAAGCCGTTTTCGCTCTGCCTTTATGCACAGATCGCTTCATTATTTCAGGAGCAATGTAATTCTTTATGAAGGATGAAATGTTTTGCTCTCTGCAGCACTTCATCAGAGTGATGGCTTGATGATAGAAAGCAACAAACACACGCACAGAAAAGGAATAAATGAATACATAAAGGGTAGAGATCTCTTCTGCAGTAAACATGCGTTTGTTTCTCTTGTTGGCATTTAAAAACAATTAAATGAAAGGAAATAAAGGTGGGGGGAAAAACACATTACAGGAAAAGTGAAGGAGAAGCATATAGAGCTTTTTATGCATTTGATTGAATGCGGACTTGTTACACTTCAAATGCAACCCATAAAATCACGAGCTTTGTACAAAGATGAGCTATTCAGTATTCAAGGTTCAACTGAGAAAATCCTTTTATTCATGACCTTTAAGCTTCCAGCAATATTCTCAAATCATCAGGCAGTTCATCTCTCTATAGCCACAGTCCTTCTATGAGCAATTTTTTTAAAAGATGATTGGCTTTGGACTGAAGAGACACATTAACAAAGAGGCAAAGTCATTCCAGCTGCTGTGGTGTTTGGACTCGGTGAAAGACAGAGTCTTCTAATTGTGACATCTAATTACAGTGACATGGAGGTTACAGTTACTCTGTTTCTATCTGATGTTTTCAAAAGTCCACCGGCATATTTTTCCTTCCAAACACAAAAGAAGAGAAGCTGAAAGAAAATGAAAGCTGAATATGACAAACACATGGCGTCAAGGCTGGCCTCTTGGATCAAATGCAAATGTCATCAACAGCGAAGGTTCTTTCACACACGCAGAAATTAAATGAGAAATCTGCAACTCTTCCTCATATTTAGTGAGGGTTTTATTTTAAAATCATGTATTTGAAAGCTTGTCTGTTATTATGCATTATTTAAAGCTCTTTGGGAAGAAGTGAGGTCACTTCTCATGCAATGATCCTTGAATTTTAAAAGTTGATTGGGTTCGAAAGGTCCGGTCACACTGGCGTGCTTATAGCTCCCTCTAGTGTTCATACACGCAGCAAGCAAAAAGATCCACCAATAAAAATCTTATTTTTACCATAAGATTTGTGAAAATGCACAAAGCAGGAAAAGTAAAATAAATCGGGGTTCAGTTGTTTTGTTTTGCTTTGGAAATTTAATAAAAACAAGACTCTGTTAAATTTGTTTTCTGGTTTTGATTCCAAACAGGTTACACCACTACACATGAATAAAATCGAATGAAAAGTATTTTCCGATTTAAAAAAAAGAAAAAAAGTCACCGTAATGAATAAAAAACATATGAACATATTTTTACTTTAAATAGCTAAAATCTTCTTCAGCTTTAAAAAAAAACTTTTCTTAACTGCATTTGTTATGCTATTTTATCAACCAAACTTTACAAAAACATATTCAAAGTATTTATTTAACTCTTAATGAATTGCATTGAGTTCACAAATAAATTGTGTTTTTTTTATTGCATCTCTGGAATCAAGATACCCCAAAAAGACTGAAAAATACAGACAATGAAAAGGAAATTTTTAGAATAAATTATAAAACAAATTATTGAAAAAAGAATTTCAAAAGTAAATGAAAGAATAAAATATATAGTAATATGTTTTTTCTAATTTAGCATAAACCAAGTGAAACTCAGAAGTGTATGCATTCTTCTTGTTATGCCATGTTTTCATGATGTAAAAAATTAAATAATGATGAATCCTTTCTTAACTTTCTACACCTTTGATTTAGGTTAAACTGGTTGCATTACACTTAATATTTTGTTTTATTTACACTTTGATCCAGTGTTACCCTCTTGGATTTACATGTACCATAGATAATGAAGAATCTGATTTAAACGGTTTTAAGTATTATCTGTTTCAACTTTAAGCCCTTTACTTTTCTGTCAGAAAGCTGAAGATGAAAAGACAATTCTTTTTTCAAGAGCACTATGAATCAAAATCAACAAAAGCATGACTTCATGTGAGAAAAATGTAAGTTTTGGAAGAACAAGTCAAGAACTGGGATGCTGATAAGACTGCAGCATTGAATGCTGATAATGAACCAAAGTGTGCTTTAATACTGTATTACTTTCTGTGACGACGTATTTACTGGGGTTATTAGGCCTTCTTAATGTAATCAATTTTTTAAAATGTATTTCTTTTTGGGTGGATTGTGCATGATAAATGTTAAATTATATACAGAAAAACACTGATGTTATTTATCATGCTCTTATTTTATCGTATTAAAAACTTGGCATTTTTACACTATATTCCAGGATGATTTTAAACTTAGCTTTCTTTTTATATA
>NW_006800090.1:1419130-1426684 GCF_000485575.1 Poecilia formosa | reverse complement strand
GATAGCAACACAAACGTGCGTGTGTGTGTGTGTGTGCGTTTGTTTGTAATACCTTGTGGGGACGATTTTCCTGACATATACTACTACATTGTGGGGACCAATCGCTCCTTGTGGGGACCGGAGCCTGGTCCCCACAAAGGGAAACCCTGTTTTTGGGTCAGAGGTCAGATTTAGGGCTAAGGTATAAATTGAGTTTTGGCTAGGGTTAGGTATGTGATGGTTAGGGTTAGGAAAAGGGTAAAGGTAAGGTTTAGGCTGTAGAAATGAATGGAAGTCAATGGAAAGTCCCCACAAAGATAGCAACACAAACGTGTGTGTGTGTGTGTGTGTGTGTGTGTGTGTGTGTGTGTGTATTTATATATGTGTATATTTAACTTTTTTATAGTATGTAATCCAAAAAAGTCCAGTTTATATTTATTTTGTTTTTTTTACTAAGCTAATTACCTTCTCCAAATTCAATGGCAACCTTCTTCTGATCTAAATGTGGAGAGGTTTTAAGTTGCTCTCCTCTGTTAAGAACACAAAACTTTTTCCAGGATGATGCGCAGTACGTATCTTAACCACCGAGTGGCGCTCACACACTACCAAAGAGATGACACCAGCTCTGACACCAGCTAACTCTAAAGCAGATAAAATCAAACAGATGCTTGATTATGAAAACATTAGTGTGGTTATACTGATACATCAATGTCCAGCCTGTAGCTGCAGAAGGAGGAACAAGATGGAGGAATGCCGGGCTGCTGAATCAGGGAGTTAAGTAGCTGCTGGGTGAGAACAGCCACCATCACCGTGAGTGAAGGCTTCTTTTTTTTTTACCCAAAAGTCATTGCAATCGTTGAAGCTTCAGTGTCTTTTAGTTTTTAAATCCACTCAAGCGTGGGGTGCATAGGAACTTCAGAGGGCCGAACGCATCATGGCGTCACAGGTTTGACCTTCCTGTCACATGTCAGGCCATCAAGCAGCCACACCCCGCCGCTGCTCGCTGGGTGTAATTTAAAAGTCCTGAAGAAAATATCAAGGAATCTCATAGGGTGCAGGTTGCGAGCGCCGCTGGAGCCTAATCAGATATCAAGTTCATGTATAAAAGATAAGGCGAGGAGGGTTAAATTTCACCGAGGCAGCAGAATAAAAGCAGAAGAGATCATTTCCAGAGCACAGGGAGGCATTACTGCAGGCACGTGCAATATACCTCTGGCACTTACGGTGCACTGTTAATATGCTGGATTTATTGTGAGTGTTTGTGTCTATGTGTTTACAAGGACACTGTGGATGCACCGTGCCACGTTAAGCAAAGGAGTATTTGTCTTTGGCTGCTACAAGAAAACATTTGCTCACCCAAGATCTGTTGGATCATTTGCTATATTTTCATTTTTCTATGGACAAATACAAGCGAAGCTTTGATCTGAGGACATATGGTTTTGCCAGCATGTGTAACAATCAGGTTGGGGCTCTTTAAGTGCATGCAGATTGGTCGTGTGAATTTATGCTGACATCAGAGTGATTATTTATCTGCGACTAGTTTTTCTTGCAGCTCATTAAGTGAAAGCCTGAGGAGGCTACACATTTTCTTTCAGGGGTCATTTTATAGCTCCACTCTCATTATATATTACTGAAATATTTATTTCCACTGGAGCAGAACTTCAACTGGCTGCATTTATGAGAAATGGTGGAAGTAGCAGCCGGAAAACTATCACATTAAGCTGCTACACAGGTCTAGCATTATCTAATAATTACTGGATGCTGTAAGTAACAAGTATTTTCAAGTGCATCTACTAACCTTTTACTTTAAATTGAAAAAAAAAAAAACACAATATCCTACCAAGTGTTTAATCTAGTTTTCTGTGCAAATATTTTAGTGCAAATACAGTAAGACAAGTAATTTTTTAGGAAAACAAAGGAGCTTATTTCATGTCAAAAATCCCTTAATATTGATGAAATAACACTAGTTCCACTGGCAGATTATGTCATAACATGGAAAAATGTCTAGTTATAAGTGAATAAGTACATTTCATTAATTTTAAGGAATTATTTACTTATAATAAGCTCCTAAATTTTGCAGGAAAGTTATTTCAAGAGTACGAAGATATTTGCACAAGAAACTAGACAAAATATTTAGTGTTTTTGCAAAAACAGGTTTAGCTCAGTCAAAGCGGATTGAGGACATTAATGCTAACATCTCGTCAATTCAATTTTATTCAGGCATGGACTTTGACTAGGCCATTCTAACTGATGTACATCATAGTTCTGGCTTTATGTGTAAGATTTCTGTTAAACTGAACCTCCAGCATTGCGTAATTATATTTCACACAACTTTTAGTCTGCATGTTTAAAGACCAGAAGTAACCTGGAGTATATTAATGTTCAAAAGCCCAGACTTGAATTCAATAAGAGATGCTTTCAAGGGAGCTAGAGATTAACGTGATGTCAATGAGGACTTCCAGTCTAGAAGTTCATCACTAAAGATAAATGATCAAATACCAGAGAAAACCTGCAAAAAGCTGTTCAGCTGTTACAGGCAACAGGTTTCACTGCTGTAATACCAATAAAGATTTTACCACTGATCACTGAGAATGGTATAAATAATGTTCAAAATGCAATCTTTAAATATATATATAAAATCAGTCTTTTCTTTTGGATGTTTTATGACTCAGCTCCTATGAGAATCACACTTCTTGGATGAATGAAAATGAAGTTTCAGTAAAAACTCTAAATATCAGGCACTAGGGATCCTGACTGTGAACTTTGTGGCCATCCATTAAGTGAGGTCGATCAGATTCCTCAGTTTGGATCAGGCTTCACTAGTTTTGAAACAGCGAGGCAGACGTGGGCCAGTTCTCAGATCGCCATCGTAAACTTGATTGATTTTCTAAACACTTGGGACTCATTTGCTGCAAGGAGGATCATTTGTCACCATCACGAGACAACTTCTCTGTCCTTATCTTTAAAGGTACCCTGTGGACGTCTTGCAGATTGAAATGGTTTCAGCTCTGACGGAAAATGCAAAAACGCTTCTAGAAAACGGAAAAGTGACAATTCTGCATTCAAATTAGAGGTAGGAACACAGAATGTGTGTCATAATGAAGTCAGACTAACTTTTTCTTGCCATCATACAGAACCTTGCAGTATGAATGTTCATACCTTAAAAAGTTTCACATTTTCTCACATTGCCACCATAAACCTCAAATTAATTTGAGATTTATAAGACTGCACTGCAAAATCACAAAATCTTACCAAGTATTTTTGGTCTAGATTCAAATCTCTTAGTACACCTGAAGTGAGACAAAACTAACATGCAAGTAACTTTGCAGCAAAATATAGAGGCTTTTTTTAAGTAAATCATTCATTAATATTGGTTTTAAATCAAATCTGAAACTGAAATATGCACTGTGTCATTTAGGTAGCTTGTGGCAAACTGATAACAGGAACTCTAACGACCAAGAATTAATTATGAAGTGGAAGAAAAGTGACACAAATCTAAAAAGTGTGGCATGCATCACTCTTTAATCTGATACTCCAAACTAAAATCCAGTGCAACCATTTACGCTCACTCTGCAGCATCAATTCAGATGGATAATAATATATTTGTAGGTTTGTAGTTGTGCCATACTCACACTGTTTGTGGTTGTAATGTGACAAAATATGAAAAGGCCCGTTGGGCAGGAATACAACTGCAATAAACTGTTGCTTGGTGTAGCCTAAAACACAGAGGGAAACTATTAGCCAGACTCTGTTTTATTTATAAAACCATTACCTTTAAATGCTCACTAATAAATACATTATATCTTATTCAGGTTTTACAAACAGAGAAGTGAAGACAGCGATCCTCTTTTTGCTTATAGCTGTAAGACAAACTGAATCCCTTGAGTCACACCTGTTTCCCTGCTAACCCCACAGCTGCCCCTTTTAAGAAACCGAAACAGTTCATAGACACAACATTTCCATTAGCGGCCTTAAAACCAGCAACAGCAGACATATTTTTAAACCACCTTCACTGAACACGCTAGCTCCTGCCATTATTTATGCTATGCTTAGTGAATCACTTGCTGGCTCCAGCCCCAGACTAAAGAGTGTTGGCAAAAAAGCCCTGCTAAATGGCATATCATTCCTGTCAAACCAAAGTTTGTGTTATGTACTGCACTTATTTGAATAAATAGTTTGATGCTGCTTCATCAAGACCTGGAGACCCGGAGCCACTCATTTGAAAAGCTTAATTTGTTCATAAAACCGACAGGAAGTCAGTCTGATGAAATGTCAGAAATCTCCCACCTGACTTAGAAAACCTCTTACTATTCGTAGTAAATGCAACATAAGGATGAGGAAAGGGTTGTGCAATGTCACTGTAATGCATTTCACATAAGTTGCAGCAAACAAGGCTTAAAATGGATCAAAATCAGTTCTCATTCATGTGCCATAATATTAAATCAAACTGAAAAGAAAAAGACCCAAAATTTTTCAAATACAAAAAAAAAAATAAAAATGTATCATTAGTTTGAAAGGCTGCAGGTCGTTTTCATACTGGGTTTCTTCAGGTAGTAAAAGTACCAGCTGTTGACTATGATAATTCAATTATTACATCATTTTAATTATTTAATTTCTTAAAATGTTCTTCAAATTCTTAACATACATTGCAGGTTGGAAAGCCACGTTACCCTAATCTCCACATATTGTGGTATTACGTATTTTCTAGGCACAGAGTGTGATCTTACAGCATAATCGAGTAACTACGTTGCCTTCAGTTGTGTTTAAAATGTTAGATATATCAAATATGACTTAACCCCTAGAACCCGACGGACCCACCGGTGGGTCCAGCTGCCACGACCTCGGCTCGCTCTGTAAACAAAGGCTCCACGTGCCTTTAAATTTTTTTTTATTTTTTATTATCCGCTAAAAGAGGCTTTGATCTTTCAAAAACTATTCCGCATAAAGGTTTTGCCCAAAATGTTAAGTTTAAATTTATTTATACCCCCTGAGGGTATAAGAGGTTAAGAGAAATTTGACTTCAAAATTTGACCTCTGTCTCTTCAAGAAGCTTTCCAACACCTTCAACACGCCCTCACAATAATGCAACTACCACCACTATTAAGAGTGTTGGACTAACAAATGGTTTTTATTGTGCAGATTAGGTGTTTACATGCTGTTGCTAGATTGGAAGAGGGGGTATCACAAGGGAGGAGGGAGTTATCAAAGCAGCACTCCAGGTATGTTTTAGATGAGCAAATAACATTACGACATGAGAAAAAGCTCAAAAAAGTCAAATGCTCTCCCTTTAATGCTCCTTATAGTCAGGAGAAACAAGTTAGTAAAATACAAAATCTATATCTTCCAGGGGCATGAATAATTTTGTGCTTAACTCCATAAACACTCACTGGCCCCTTTATTAGGAAAGCTGCACACTATTGATTTGATATTGTTACATAGTTGCTGCAGATTTATCAGCTGCACACCCATGATGCTGTTCCAAGTCGACCCAAAGTGCTCAGCTGGATTGAGATCTAGCAGATTACCGGAGTACCGTGATCTCATTGTTATGCTCAGGAAACCAGCCTGAAGTGATTTAAGGTTTGTGACACGGCGCAGCATCCTGCTGGAAGCAGCCATTAGAGAAAGGGTACGCTGTGTTCATAAAGAGTTGGAAGTGGTCAGCAACAATAGTCAGTCAGTCTGTGGCATATAAACAACATTTGATTGGCACTAAGAGGCCCAAAGCAAACCACACAAACATTCCCCGAAGCCTGGGGCGTTAACACCAGGCATAATGGATCCGTGTTTGATTGTTTTTATGAGAAATTCTCATAATACCATATGAATGTTGCACCTTAAATTCAAAACAATCAAACAAGCAGCAGGACGAGTCCATCTGTTCTCATCAGATTTTAACCAGTTATGGTTAGTCTGTGAATTTTATAATTGGCTCACTGCCATGACTTTTTACTTCTTAAGCTTGTCATTTCCCGTTAGATTTAAAATTTTAACAGGTTGTATAAACCACAGCTTGTTTGTATAAATGATTACTTTAGCAACTGTCTTTCTTTCTGTCATATCAAACTAGTCTGCAGATTTTCAGCTGATCTCTGACACCAACTACGCATCTTTGTCCACACAGCTGCAGCTCACTGGGTAAATGTTTCTTTTATCCAATAACTGTAAAACTGAGAAAATGATTTGGTTTAAAACCTCCACAGATTATAAGTTTCTAAAACATCTGACATCCACAGACATGCAACATTTAAAGCCACTTAATTTCTACTAGCACCACATTCTGATGCTGGGTTTGAACCTTGGCAACTCTATTCTTTAAACAAGAAATTAAATTTAGTAAAGTTAGTGGTTAAATCTGCGATTCTGAAGTTTGTTATAATTAGTTATTACTGGGTTTTAAGCAGAGATTAGCACTAAAACTCAGTTGGGTGATAGTTTCAATGAACTGTAGTCAACAATTATTTTAAAGAGGTTGAAGTTTAATGCCATATGACGCAAGAAGGTAACTGTCAGTTAAAAAACGGTTTTTATTATTAATATTTATGTGTGTAGTGTTAGCATGATATGCAGTTTCACAGAAAAAAAACAGCATGAAACTGGGCAAAGTGAGGTTACAGATGTGACCCAGTGGCGCTTTATTTAATTTTTAAAGAGGAAGCAGAAAAGACTTTTATTTTCCGTGGATGACGCTGTGAACAAATCAATAAGTAATATGGGAAAGCTTTACAGGGATCTACCAAACTCCCATATGGATTACGCTGTGAATGCCCCCTCTCCCTCACTTTCTTTTCATCTCCTCACTTTTATGTGTTGCTTTTACCTTTAAGGATTTCACACCTCCACAGTAAATACGTCCAATTTTATGGAATGGTTTCTAAGATTTAACTGTCCAATTTAATATTGCCAAGCAAATATACCGCTTTCTTTATTTTTGCCAGAAACAGTATGAGCCAGATCAAAATATTAAAACTCCGACTGGAGCATTTGTTTGTCGTTCTGGGTTTGGGGGTTTCAATAATGAAGCTCGAATATCTCATACTGGCAGAATATGAACTGAATCTTCAACTTTAAAGTAGTTTTTTTTTTTTAAGGATTTATGAAATTTACTTTTCTTATTTGTATTGACCCCAGTTTTATGACTCTTGCCTCACTTTTATGTAAACTCACATTTTATTGCTTTTATATAAAATTTGTTATCTGCAATAAAGTTTTGCACAAAGCTATTGAAAAAGATGCTCTCATAAGAACATGTAAAGAATGTAGTACTGTTTGAAATCCCTTTTTTAATTAGAGATATATATTTAGTTGAAATTACGACATATAAGTTCATGTTTATTTGTGACATAGAAGCAGTAGATGTTATTCATCCTGTTATTTCAGTTGTCACTAATGACAAAAGATTAAATTACTAGTAACATGTAATGTCATTGCAGTATTATTTTCAAATATTTTTATATATTTATATATGTACATACCAGTGATGTGCGGTCAGGGTAGGCAGGTGAGGCACAACCTCACCTGTCATCATGGAAGAATAGTAATAAAATAATTTATCTATTTATTATTATTAATTAT